>NC_081450.1:3467962-3525776 GCF_007210705.1 Tigriopus californicus | reverse complement strand
ACTTTGAAAAGAGCCTATGGGATGTGCGGGTTCAAAAGCTGGACTAGATGGAATGGGCAAAATGATTTGACCTTGGTGTCCCGGAATCAGTTGCACTGGACCAACTTGGCCCTGGATCTCATCTGCTCCAGGATCATTGTTGCTCTCTTGGGTTTCATGGGGCAAGTCAGTAGGATGGTTCAAGGGGTGAGTGGGATTATCCAATGATTGATCTGGTTGGTCCAAAGGATGGTTTGGTTGATCGACAGGATTAGTGGGCCGGTCAAAGGGATGGTTGGGGTGACCCACAGGATAGATGGGTTGATGAGGATGCTCCAAAGGATTCAAGGGATGTGGATGAGATGGGCCTAATGGAATCAGTATTTCCTGAGGTCCTTGAGGAGCTGGCTTGGATCCAAAGATAGGATGCTGATGCTCAGGCCGAATTGGAATCCCAAGTGAGCCTGAAGGTCCCTCAACAATTAAATGAATTGGACTAGAGCCACTCCCCGCGTTATCGCTACATGACTTGGTATTCCACTCATAGTTGCAAACACCAAATTTCTCGTCGAACACGGTTCCAGCTGAACAAGAGAAGTGGAAAACGCTGAACTTCCCGTTGAAGCTTGGAACACATCGGTAGAATCGACTGCAATCGTCTGGGTTCCGGTAGAATCCCTCTCCTTTACAATCTGATGGTTTAGGAATGGCTGAAGATAATGCAATCAAGCTGAAGCTGCATATCAGGGCGCTTAAAGCCCTGAAGAGTGACGACGAAGATCCAAGTAAAGTTGATCTTGTGAGCGGAGTCATTTTCACGCCGTTATTGATCGGAGCGTGGACTAGTTTCTTTTTCTTGAAGGAGCTCACCAGATTACAGATTGCATTCACCAATTTTTCACATTGATCACTGGGATGAATCTATTTGGAAGTGTTTTAATCTTAGTCACTCAGGCCTGAAGGGCTCCACTGGTGCTCTTTTGACTCGCCAATTCAAACTGATGTTACCTATGATTGACGGCTCCTTTTAAAGGTATTTGAGGACTCTGATGCTCAATCCTTAGCTTGTCAGCCAAATTTGCGAGTTCCCACTTTTGGGTAGGTAACAAAGACAACCCCCTCGGATCGTTGGACAGGCCTGTGGAAGTTCAATCATTGGTATAAGAAATCAAGCCTCCTCGGAAGTCTTCCAGATCTTCGCCGCAACACCTTGCAAAATGGCTCCGCTTCCGTTTCTCACAATGTCTCGATTTTCTCACTTGGGTGTCACTCTAGTTCTCGCGCATTTCCTGACTCAATAAGGCGCCCATTCTGTGTTTCATTTGTCTTGGGAATTTGCGAAGGTACAAAGTTCAACCCGTGAGATTGAAAGATGTGACCACAGTCACGGCCAACAATGAACTGAAAATCCCATGATCGTGAGTTTTTGACACCGGGGTTTCACGGACCCTCCTCGGAACCATCCCAAATATCAAAAGCTTACACTGTACGAACAACGTCGATATAGGAACTGAGGCGTTGGTTGGCAAGTGGAGCGACGTCCAACCCATTGGACTTCTATGCCAAGAGATTCGTCGCACGTTTCTAGACCGTCTGAATGGATACAGAGGGCGAAGTGTCGATCCTCTAGCAGCATGGTCTTTGAGCGGGAATCAACCAACCATTCTGTTCAAAGCAGACGAGAAGGAAGCCGTTGTGGATGTTGGAGTAGACAACCAACCAAAAAACTTGTTCATGGAGTGTCGTCTTGAAAGATGGGAAAACTAGGCAATATGGTCACGCCAGTCTAGTCTTGGCCCAATTGGGTGACAATCAAGAATACCAAGTTCAACGCTGTGGGGTCCATTACATTTCAGGTTCCTTCGACATGGTCCAATTGCTTGCTTTATCAAGCGACGATTTCTGAGATGACGAGAAATTTTCTCTTCACACTTGAGGAGGTTTCAAGAAGAAAGGGAAGAGGAATTTATGGTTATTGTTCAAGATTGGGGTGATTTCGGAAGTCGAAACTGATCCTTATATTGTGCCATCTTTGTTTACCAGGGACATGCATCGATCTACAAGGCCAGGAAAATCAATATTGTCAAACAACTAGATTTGCTATATGCCGAACGATTTCAGTCCTTTGCGTTAAAAACGATTAAATTACAATGTTCTATGCACTAGGCATTTTTGCATTGGTCGAGATAACTTTCGTTGAAAGGTGTTCGTGTGGCTGAGCAGGTTTTGCATGACGAAACTTGGAAACCATTATTACATCCTTGATGAAGTCGGAATGTTGGTAACCGCAGGCTTTTGTTTTGGCATTCCTAGCTAATCCAATTTGTTGTTTAAAATTCGTCTAATAATTGCATTGCAACTCATAACCAACGAAGGTAGCCTCTTTATATCAATCAAGATGGCTTAAGCTTTTGGAGTGACCCGTCAATTAAACGGTCATTTTACTGCCGTACGTGAAAAAAGTGAATGAGGGACTGATAGGTAGCTATGTAATCCGCCAATATAACTGTAAAATGCTTCAGGAAGCAACTCTTCATGAATATGATCAATTTTGTGCTTGCTTATTAATCGAGGGATTGGTTTGATGTCAATAATTTATGGGCCCGGATTCGGCAATTCCTTCGTTTTATGCGCTGACGAAAAACGGTCTGGAAATTGCCAAGAAAGAAGGAAGTTAATTAAAGACATTGCAGGCCATTTATCTAAGAACAACGAGCGTTGGATGCTAATCGACCATATCTTTAATTATCCGGCAACAGCCAAGTACTTCTCCATGTAATAACACAAACCCCACATGTACCTTATATCCGAAGACAGTGAATTCAGGCATTTCCTGACTGTCAATGTCGCCAAAAAGCGGCAAAATTGTTGCTTGGCCTCAAGTCTTGAGAAATCTTCAGGGTTGCCTGCTTGGTTTTGTTAGTTGTCGGTTGGTTCGATTATTGGTCGAGCAAGGTCTTCTTTTTCGTTGCTCGAGCTTCAAATCGAATCAAGACGGTAATAATCAGAAAGTTTGCGGTTTGATCTTGGATCCTCATTGCATTGAGGTTGGAGAAATCTTGTCCGCGAAATCAATGTCAAGATGAGAACGTCGGGCATTCTTAGATCAGATCACTATCTTGGCCTTGAGGTAATTGGGCTTGTCAAGTGTAATTGCGAATCGGACAAAGCCTTAAAGATGCGTCTCCACAGTTTACTTCTCAGCCTTGAGACAGGAAATGATCTCTATTCACTTCCCTTGGAACTCCAACCCGAAATTAACCCCGAGTCAATGTGAATCGTCTCTAATTAAAAGATAGAAATGAAATAGACTAACTTTATTCTAGCAGTAAGTTAAAAATTGTCAAACGACGTCGAAATTTCTCTTATCCGTCTCAGCTCCTCCTTACATGCTGGGTGACAATTGACAACTGTGAGTCTGGACTCTTAATATGGTTTATAAATTCGAAAATACAGGGATGCCAGAAAAAAATAGTGCGAAACAAAATGATCGGTATGGCTTGTATGTTAGCTTATTTCAATGTCCTATTAGAAATATCCGTAACAACAGCGTTCAAATTTTGCCATCCCTGACAACAACGCAAAAGGCATACATGATATCCTAGTGATTTTTTTCCAACGTTGACAGCAAACATTGCCTGGAAATAGTCAGCATTATAGGGGCCCTTATTTTCTACGTCAGACAGCCCAAACAAAAAGAGGAAAAGATTGCTGAACAAACTACTCGTGACATGCCAGGCACAAAATAACTCAAACGCATTATGATTCAATGAAAAGGAATCGGCCCAATTGGTCTTATATTTGCTAGAGTCTAACTCAAAAAGCGCCCTCTGAAGTGCAGAAAGTAAACTGTATTTCGTGCAGTCTAGGAAGCCTATTGTTTGATTTGACACATTGCTTTCTCTCTGGAATAGCCTAAATATTCAATACAAAATGGACTCCACACAATAATTCATTTTTTAGATAAAAGAGAAAAAAGGTCGTTAACAAAGTCCGTACTTGAGTAAGGCTAGAATTTTCAATCATAATAGCAAATTTCAGATTTCTAAAGCGTCCTAGCATATTGTCGTCACCCTGTACATATTGGTCAACATTTATTTCACTCGAATTTGTTTTAGTCTACCGCACATACGCTTATTTTTCGGTATTTTTAATGTTTTAGTTTCATGAACCAGCAATACTTCCAAAATCAGCTTCCCAAAACGTGAGGTCAATTTCCACAAAAACACAGCGCAATCAAATGTAGAATCACACCCATTTTTGGGGTCGAAATTCACTGAAAGCAGCCAAAACAGTAAGACATCAAGCATATTTCTGTGGTTTTGTGGGGCGATTACTCGAATTTGTTAATGAATGGAATGGTAAATGATGTACATAAAAAAAACGATTCCGAATGGCCATCCAAATTAGTTCCGTTTCCTGTTGAGTAACTCTTGAGCAGTCTAGGCTGATAGATACCATACAGTATATCGATTCCACAAGTCGCCTTTCCCCTGAAAAGCTTCAAGAAAAAAATGACGTCTAAGAAAGTGTTGCATAATTTATCTTACCTCAACCATAGAGTCTTGTAAGTACAACTAACACCCATGGCGAGCTGTGCAACCTTGAAGCTGACCACGCGCTTAGAGAGAGCGCATTCTATTCATAAACTGGAACATTTGGGATTGCGCGATGTTCAGTTCACGTGTTGTGTGAGTAGACTACTGTGGACTGTGTCCATACTGTGCACTACTTACTCTTAGAGTAGTGAAGTAATGATAATAAAAATCGTTGCGCACTGTTCGTCCCTATACTGTGATGCCTCGTCTAAGTTGATTCATGAACGCGAATTCGTTTCGCTATGGTGGTTTTTTCGGTAGATTCTTTCACCCTGTGATCAATATACATACAAATACTGTACTGTATAGTACACAAACATCTAGGCAACGTCAGGTGGAGCAAGTCTTGAAAGTCATTGATCAAGAGAGTGCAACTACAAATGTACAAAAAGAGCCGTCTCAGAGATTGTTTTTATTAAAGAGGTTCAACTCTGATGAATTCCATCACTGTTTTGTATTCTACAAATAGTCCTTCATATCAGATAACATAAACGTTTGCTTTGATGAGTTTGTGTTTCAATTGGATGTGGAAATCTGAGGTGGAATTAATGCGCATTGGAAATTGTCTAGAATTGAATTCAGAGCAGCCCATATGTTGGCCCCCCAAGACCCACGTTGCACGTAGTAGGAACGGTATGGTCTCTTAAAAGCTCGTTAGTTTCCGTACACTCGTGATAGACTCGAATGTCGCTTTGGGACCACAGAAAACTGTTTTAGATACACGTTAGGCTCTTTCAGATTTCAACTCTTTTCAATGCATCAAAAAGAGCAAAGAGTGTTGTCTTTATAAAGTATTTGCATTTTGTGTGCATGTTGTAAGTCAGTCTTTTATCAAACTTTGGTGAATAGCTTGTATTTCTTTTTAATGAGGGACCATTTTTGTTTTCGTCTATCAACTATTTGCCTCCCCTTTTATGATTTGTTTTTGTTGACATACGGCTGTTAATTTTTTACTTTTATTTTCCATAACTTAAAGTGCAAACAAGAATTCATTTTCCCATAATTTCGCATACTTTTTGAAAAGCCATATCCACCACTAATACAGGTTTCATTCCATACATTCCACCGCATGGTTAGATGTCAAATATTTGCCTTCGTAAAACATACTTCTATTCATGCCTTTTATTTTCAATCGCAAAAAAATGTAGCAATGTCGGAAGAACACTGTATATACCACGCGATAATTTATGAGAAATTGCATAATTTTAACACATAAAGTTCATTTAACAAGACGCAATTTCAAAATACAGATTGATTTCCACTTTCCAGTGTCTCTGTCAACGGGGAGAGAGTCAAAAGTGCCAAATGGGAAGCTTGTCCTTCGTCTCCCTCGTCTGGTCTGTTTTTTTTTTTTTACAATATTAATACATCTCATTCATTGTACATGCAGATGTTCACGTTCACTGTACTATAAAACGAGGTATATTCATTAGGTGCATTGATGTAAGAACCATTCGTCGACCAATTATCGGTAGCAAAAAACGCCAGTGAATGTTTGGAACCTTGATCTCTACTCTTTGAATGGTGACGTAACTCAGAAGCCATCGTGGACAGCTCTTCTTTTTGGCATCCAACCAAAATCAGTTCCAACAAATAGCTTCTTTCCTCTAATGATTGGCCAACTATCAAAAGAGTGGGGGATTTGTTTCGTGCCCACACTACATTTGAAATTTTACCATGTGACACATTCACAAGGAACTCAATGGAAAGCCTGCCTTTTTTCCTCCTTTTTTCGGAGTTAAAACCGCAACGCCCAAGATTGTTTGATGTATTGACTTCAAAGAATTTCCCTCACAAATTGTTTGCCAATTCTCAAACTCACACCTGCTGCCTGCATGGCAATAAAAAACGTTGCCAAACCGCACTAAAATAACTGAGATGAGTGATATCATATCATAAGAGTCATCGAACCCTTCATAAATAATCGCACCATCTCTGGGAATTGGTGAGCGACAGAAAATCCGATGAATTTCATCAATAATTCTACACACGTGGTTTTGGTAGTTAGTTAGTGATCGAATCTGAATCTGGACAAAGTCGTTTCTTTGCTCTAAAAAGGGGCCCGTTACAAAAAGATCGGCTGTAGAAATTGGCCTTATCCGGTCATTTGTGCAATTTGTCGCTCCAGGTTTGCCAAATCAACGCGAATCTGACGAAGAAATTTCCTAAAGTTTGATTTTCATGCGATAAATTGCACAACAACGTTTTCTTGTCCTTTGTTCAATTCAAATCACTCATGACAAATCCATATTTCATTTTGATTGGGCCCAAACTTCCACTTTCAAAACCTGTAGCATCAACAACAAATTATTACATCATCCACAATTCAACTATAGGCTTTCTCATTCTCCCAACGATATTCTTCATGCAATCGCTGATTCATCAAGCCTCATTCATGATTCGATAATAAAGTCATGAAAAAGTCGACTCCATTTTCCACAGTGATTGGTTGTTCAGGGCAAGGTATTGAATCGGTATCTGTCGATGACAATACAAAAACCGATTTGGAGTGGCCGATCACCGACTGATGAGGAGGATTGAGCACAAGATCTCCAATTTAAAAAAAAAGCTAGCGGTGATCTGAATTGCCTGAAAATAATCGTTTTTCTCCCTGGCTGGGATATTATTAATTGAGGCCTCACCCTGCGATTGACCCAAAGATCGTTCATTTGAAGTCGTCATTGCAATTTGGCTACCACATACAACAACTTTTAACATGGCCAACATGACAGAAAGCGGGTGTTCTTCCAAAGCATTAATTTACATGTATATTCAAAATAGTGTTTGGACTTTAGGTTCTGCGAATAACCAAGGAAATATATAGAGAAAGGATTACAAATATTGTCAATCTTCTATTTTATTGACCTGGTTTGGTTGTGTTTAGAGCAAGTTTAAACGAAATATGTGACCTGGTTAACGCCGGAGAACTCAACCCACCAACCCTGCAAAAGCACCCCTTCTCATGACGGTTAAAAATGAGGCTCCCCTTTTTGCTCATCAACGACTTTAAAACGCATAATTACCTTCAATTATCTTTAAGCTCAGGTTGTCTTTAATTTCAAAACTGATGGAAATATATATACACACATTTGACTGTTTTCTATTGGGTCAATCATCATTTGATTTCAGATCAACCATTTGACATTATGGTTACGATTAGACAAGGTATAGAAAAATAATCGTCACTCCATACAAATTGAAACTCATTCGATTTTTGTATTGACGTTTTGGATTGCGAGCTTTTTTTCCTCTGTAATAAGGCAATTGAGAGCCAGTCATTAACTAAATGTGACCTAATCACACAGTTCACGGTCCACCAATGAACTCGTTAAATTTGGACTTGATATTATATCCCTGAACCTAATATCTTTTGGAGTGGCATTTTCTTTCGCTCTTCAACTCAACCACTTAACATCAAGCAACAAATCTAAAACTGTTCCCGAGGTTAGAATATTAGTATTAAGAAGTCTATCCAGTCAACTAGGTTCTTATCCAGGTCAAAAGGGGTCCAATCCTTCATGCACATATCATCTACAAAATTGACCTGAGGACCAACGACCAACCACCAACGACAAGAAGAGTGGTAGTTTCCCCACACACATCAGTTCACATCAGGTTCAAGGTGGATAATTCGAAGCACACGAAACGTCCTATTCTGAAGGTAGATCTCATCAAATCAGGTCAATGCACGTAAGGAACGCTAGCAATCATGAATTATGGCTTGAATACAGAGAGCGCAAAAAAACACGTACCGAAAATATCCTCTGGCTCTACAGTACAAAAGGGTGGGAAACTCGAAGCTTTCTGGGTCAGACGAGAGAGCCATCACTCACATCCAAGAATGGCCCCATAACTAAAAACTATCAAAAAGTGGAGCTCTTATATTTCGTCAGTAGAATGCAGATTAGTGTTGGATTTGCACATAGGGCAGACATATCTAATAGAACAGGGTGTCGAACAGGCTTTGACCCGTCCAGGGTGCCGACAATGGTCTTTCAACACTCTTTGACATTCCCGTCGAAACACCTGGGAACATTTACAAGGCACTTTACGGCACTCCCGAACCGGTCTGGATATGCACTTCTGAGGCTGGAATGGAATGGAAGCCAATTAAGCGGATTGCTCACCATAACCACAAACACAAATTGAAATGTTAACTACGGCAACCCACCTGTTCTGGACACACTTGATGTGGGAGAAACTGACAATGTAATTGGGGATACCGACGACACTTGGTCTCCAAGCAACCGGGTTGTTTCATCCGGCAAGATTCCACGGGGATCCGTTGGCAATCCGCTTTCGTTGCACATTCCACCGTTGGATCGTGGATAGTCATGCACTTAGTCACGGGTTTCTATGACGGTAACAGTATTATGTAATGAGTGGGAATTTTTTCATGTCCAATGGTCACACTCACTTGAAGACAGTGGGGTTTGGGCGAAACGGGTGGCTGAGTGCAAGGGTTGGGATCGCATTTCTGGATTTCATACACCTTGGCCACTTGAACCGGAACATCTTTNCGAATGTCGCTTTGGGACCACAGAAAACTGTTTTAGATACACGTTAGGCTCTTTCAGATTTCAACTCTTTTCAATGCATCAAAAAGAGCAAAGAGTGTTGTCTTTATAAAGTATTTGCATTTTGTGTGCATGTTGTAAGTCAGTCTTTTATCAAACTTTGGTGAATAGCTTGTATTTCTTTTTAATGAGGGACCATTTTTGTTTTCGTCTATCAACTATTTGCCTCCCCTTTTATGATTTGTTTTTGTTGACATACGGCTGTTAATTTTTTACTTTTATTTTCCATAACTTAAAGTGCAAACAAGAATTCATTTTCCCATAATTTCGCATACTTTTTGAAAAGCCATATCCACCACTAATACAGGTTTCATTCCATACATTCCACCGCATGGTTAGATGTCAAATATTTGCCTTCGTAAAACATACTTCTATTCATGCCTTTTATTTTCAATCGCAAAAAAATGTAGCAATGTCGGAAGAACACTGTATATACCACGCGATAATTTATGAGAAATTGCATAATTTTAACACATAAAGTTCATTTAACAAGACGCAATTTCAAAATACAGATTGATTTCCACTTTCCAGTGTCTCTGTCAACGGGGAGAGAGTCAAAAGTGCCAAATGGGAAGCTTGTCCTTCGTCTCCCTCGTCTGGTCTGTTTTTTTTTTTTTACAATATTAATACATCTCATTCATTGTACATGCAGATGTTCACGTTCACTGTACTATAAAACGAGGTATATTCATTAGGTGCATTGATGTAAGAACCATTCGTCGACCAATTATCGGTAGCAAAAAACGCCAGTGAATGTTTGGAACCTTGATCTCTACTCTTTGAATGGTGACGTAACTCAGAAGCCATCGTGGACAGCTCTTCTTTTTGGCATCCAACCAAAATCAGTTCCAACAAATAGCTTCTTTCCTCTAATGATTGGCCAACTATCAAAAGAGTGGGGGATTTGTTTCGTGCCCACACTACATTTGAAATTTTACCATGTGACACATTCACAAGGAACTCAATGGAAAGCCTGCCTTTTTTCCTCCTTTTTTCGGAGTTAAAACCGCAACGCCCAAGATTGTTTGATGTATTGACTTCAAAGAATTTCCCTCACAAATTGTTTGCCAATTCTCAAACTCACACCTGCTGCCTGCATGGCAATAAAAAACGTTGCCAAACCGCACTAAAATAACTGAGATGAGTGATATCATATCATAAGAGTCATCGAACCCTTCATAAATAATCGCACCATCTCTGGGAATTGGTGAGCGACAGAAAATCCGATGAATTTCATCAATAATTCTACACACGTGGTTTTGGTAGTTAGTTAGTGATCGAATCTGAATCTGGACAAAGTCGTTTCTTTGCTCTAAAAAGGGGCCCGTTACAAAAAGATCGGCTGTAGAAATTGGCCTTATCCGGTCATTTGTGCAATTTGTCGCTCCAGGTTTGCCAAATCAACGCGAATCTGACGAAGAAATTTCCTAAAGTTTGATTTTCATGCGATAAATTGCACAACAACGTTTTCTTGTCCTTTGTTCAATTCAAATCACTCATGACAAATCCATATTTCATTTTGATTGGGCCCAAACTTCCACTTTCAAAACCTGTAGCATCAACAACAAATTATTACATCATCCACAATTCAACTATAGGCTTTCTCATTCTCCCAACGATATTCTTCATGCAATCGCTGATTCATCAAGCCTCATTCATGATTCGATAATAAAGTCATGAAAAAGTCGACTCCATTTTCCACAGTGATTGGTTGTTCAGGGCAAGGTATTGAATCGGTATCTGTCGATGACAATACAAAAACCGATTTGGAGTGGCCGATCACCGACTGATGAGGAGGATTGAGCACAAGATCTCCAATTTAAAAAAAAAGCTAGCGGTGATCTGAATTGCCTGAAAATAATCGTTTTTCTCCCTGGCTGGGATATTATTAATTGAGGCCTCACCCTGCGATTGACCCAAAGATCGTTCATTTGAAGTCGTCATTGCAATTTGGCTACCACATACAACAACTTTTAACATGGCCAACATGACAGAAAGCGGGTGTTCTTCCAAAGCATTAATTTACATGTATATTCAAAATAGTGTTTGGACTTTAGGTTCTGCGAATAACCAAGGAAATATATAGAGAAAGGATTACAAATATTGTCAATCTTCTATTTTATTGACCTGGTTTGGTTGTGTTTAGAGCAAGTTTAAACGAAATATGTGACCTGGTTAACGCCGGAGAACTCAACCCACCAACCCTGCAAAAGCACCCCTTCTCATGACGGTTAAAAATGAGGCTCCCCTTTTTGCTCATCAACGACTTTAAAACGCATAATTACCTTCAATTATCTTTAAGCTCAGGTTGTCTTTAATTTCAAAACTGATGGAAATATATATACACACATTTGACTGTTTTCTATTGGGTCAATCATCATTTGATTTCAGATCAACCATTTGACATTATGGTTACGATTAGACAAGGTATAGAAAAATAATCGTCACTCCATACAAATTGAAACTCATTCGATTTTTGTATTGACGTTTTGGATTGCGAGCTTTTTTTCCTCTGTAATAAGGCAATTGAGAGCCAGTCATTAACTAAATGTGACCTAATCACACAGTTCACGGTCCACCAATGAACTCGTTAAATTTGGACTTGATATTATATCCCTGAACCTAATATCTTTTGGAGTGGCATTTTCTTTCGCTCTTCAACTCAACCACTTAACATCAAGCAACAAATCTAAAACTGTTCCCGAGGTTAGAATATTAGTATTAAGAAGTCTATCCAGTCAACTAGGTTCTTATCCAGGTCAAAAGGGGTCCAATCCTTCATGCACATATCATCTACAAAATTGACCTGAGGACCAACGACCAACCACCAACGACAAGAAGAGTGGTAGTTTCCCCACACACATCAGTTCACATCAGGTTCAAGGTGGATAATTCGAAGCACACGAAACGTCCTATTCTGAAGGTAGATCTCATCAAATCAGGTCAATGCACGTAAGGAACGCTAGCAATCATGAATTATGGCTTGAATACAGAGAGCGCAAAAAAACACGTACCGAAAATATCCTCTGGCTCTACAGTACAAAAGGGTGGGAAACTCGAAGCTTTCTGGGTCAGACGAGAGAGCCATCACTCACATCCAAGAATGGCCCCATAACTAAAAACTATCAAAAAGTGGAGCTCTTATATTTCGTCAGTAGAATGCAGATTAGTGTTGGATTTGCACATAGGGCAGACATATCTAATAGAACAGGGTGTCGAACAGGCTTTGACCCGTCCAGGGTGCCGACAATGGTCTTTCAACACTCTTTGACATTCCCGTCGAAACACCTGGGAACATTTACAAGGCACTTTACGGCACTCCCGAACCGGTCTGGATATGCACTTCTGAGGCTGGAATGGAATGGAAGCCAATTAAGCGGATTGCTCACCATAACCACAAACACAAATTGAAATGTTAACTACGGCAACCCACCTGTTCTGGACACACTTGATGTGGGAGAAACTGACAATGTAATTGGGGATACCGACGACACTTGGTCTCCAAGCAACCGGGTTGTTTCATCCGGCAAGATTCCACGGGGATCCGTTGGCAATCCGCTTTCGTTGCACATTCCACCGTTGGATCGTGGATAGTCATGCACTTAGTCACGGGTTTCTATGACGGTAACAGTATTATGTAATGAGTGGGAATTTTTTCATGTCCAATGGTCACACTCACTTGAACACAGTGGGGTTTGGGCGAAACGGGTGGCTGAGTGCAAGGGTTGGGATCGCATTTCTGGATTTCATACACCTTGGCCACTTGAACCGGAACATCTTTGCACACTTCACGAGAGGTTTGATGACATTGGCACGGCTCCGTGTGACACAATGTCTTGTTCTTGAAGGTACACACTTTCTCTAGAACTGGAAGCGTTCAAGTTGCCTTTGAGCGAATCTTGGAAAGTGGCACGAATTCTGAGTACGAATTGTGTTGCCGAGTCCTCGGTTTCAGCAGTTATGATTAAGACGTGATTTTGATACTTACTCTCATGCACTGCTTTGAACTGAAAGCAATTATTTGCTTCGTTTCGTATTAGCCATGAAAGATGTGGCAATAATATTGAAATAGAATTCCCGTTGTGTCTAATAGGCGAAATCCATATGGAAACACCAACGCCAACGTTGCTCTCAAATTGTATTTGAATCCTACACACATGCAAATTATTTGTCAAGTCATCAAAAGAGCTTTTTTCGTTTTGATTGCCCCAAAAAGAAAGAAATATATGTAGTTCATTACTCCTCAATGGGAAGGATTCAGTTTGTGCATATGGTTCAAATTCTCTGAACTTTTCTCAGCTTTTTCAGGAGAATCCTTATCGATCTTTGTTGGGCTAAATTCTTGAGTCCGATCCACAGAGTTATGCAAAGAGTTGATAAGAACATCTGTATTCCTAATGTGCAGAAAACTCGCGCGTAGATCAAGACCATGACAGATAAGCATTGCCATTAAGCGATCACGGAAAAGAGGAACCGAACTATACAATATGAGGTTGAATACTTTGGTAGAAGAACGGGCAAAAACTTCGGTTTCAAAAAAAAAGTTGTTGCTGACCCACAGTTGCATTTTTGCTAGTGTTTTTCTTCGAGTTTTCTTGGTTTTAAGCTAAGCGTGGATCATTAACTACAATGCAAAGTTTTTAATCTAGAAAAGCGTTCCTGACACCCTCGTCGCAATCGAGTTCTGGCTCTTCTTAGTATCTCTGTGGAAATGAGATCTTCTCACCTAAACGTCATATTTCCTCACCTTCAAAAATCACGTCCTTGCAAATTATTTTAAGAGCTGGATGACAAATCTCTTTGTAGACATCTTCACATTGAGGTGAATGTTCCTAAATATAAAATAAGTTTATAAATCAATCGGCTCATTTTGTTAAATTTGAAAACAAGGGGGTTTACCTTAAAGTATTCTGGTTGGATGGGAAAGGGGTTTCCTGGCCCCCGAATAGGTACGAAATCGTCACAAATCCTCTCCTTCATTTTCCGACATTCTCGAACCTTCTTCTTATTACACACCTGCTTCTTCTTTTTCACCGGGAAGTTCTTGCAAATATTTTTGGGTACAACTTGACAAATCTCCGGACAATCGCAATTTTCAAACGGAACAATTTCACATTTCCGAGTCAACGCAACCTCAATTTTTGTCTCGTTTATTCGAACGCAACTCTGGGAATTCCCACAGAGAGCGCACAATGGATCTGTACACTCAAAAGGGATTGATTCCTCTTTCGTCCTAGAATATTAAGGAGAGATAAGGCCTTGTTTACTGGTGTTCCACAGAATGATATTGGCGCCATATTCTCTGAGAGCACTCACGGCTGTGGATCTCGGCATGTATTCTTGATCACAGTCTCGCATTTCTCTTTTAGTTTGGGACAATCACAAACTTCTTGTTCAGAAACGCTGCATTTAATGACACCCATTTCTTCCAGAAGGTCTCCACGACAGTCTTTTATTGGAACAGTGATGCACTCCTCAATGATTTTCTCTTCACATTTTTCGAGGCTCTCTTGGGAACAGGGTATATCTTGGCACTCTTCAACAGAGCTCACCTGGCATTCCTCGGTCATGCAAGTTTCAAGGCATTTTACATCGGCAACGAACTCGCATCTTTCTTCGAATGGCGATTCCAGACATTCGGTTTGGTTGAAAGTGTCTGGCGTTGACAAGAAGTCATGGCAAGGCTCGGAACAATCCTATTGAATATTGGAATTTGATTTCTTTTGGCTAAATACTTCCGAAGGAAAGGAAGGGGCTCAATTTCATCATTTCTTAAGATTGAGCGACGTGCGAATTTTTTCGCCTTGGCTAGGAGAGCTTTTTGAATTTATATCTGCTCACCATTTGGTCAAAAATTCCCTGGAGACCTGACATTTTGATAATTGATGAGGTAAGATATTTTTAACTTACGCACATAGCTCTGAATGTTACTCCACCAGAGAAAGTTTGAATAAGCCAACTCAATACTTTAAGGAAAAAAAAGAGTACTAAAATGTGACATTTTTTTCTATAATCCGGTTATGACTCTGATTCATTCCATCTTCATCGATATAAGTTAAAGTTTTTCAAGTCTAATAACAATGTGTACCGGTATCTTAAATATCTGTTTATCTAATAGAAGCAGGTGCCCGTGTCAATTCTCATTGTCTAGGCTTTCATGATATGTAATGCAAAGCATCAAATATCAGTAATGTTAAAAACAACGGCATTTAGTAAACATGTACTGTTGAACTTGCTTCAATTACGAGTTTTCAACTCAAACTAAGTGGACGATGTTTTTAGCACATGGCTGGAACGATCACTTTTCTCTTGTCTCCCATAACGATTAATAGTTCGGAAAAGGCCGATCAAGTTTTTGAATAAAGAGATACCTTTTCAGGGATGCAGTTGTCATGTTGGGGTTCGGGAAACTTTTCCAGGACGAGAAAACAACTTTGAAGCGGGTCGATCTCCAGTGTAAGGTCGTCCCTGAACAATTGACTGTCGGTCTGAACCCACGGTAACTTATGATAAATCACCATCAGAAAATATGAAGTAGTCCAGAATTGTCTCAACATCTTCCCCCTCGCACTTCTTCTTTTTAACTGAGCTATTTCTAGACTAAGGACATGATAA
This sequence comes from Tigriopus californicus, assembly GCF_007210705.1. Taxonomy (NCBI): domain Eukaryota; kingdom Metazoa; phylum Arthropoda; class Copepoda; order Harpacticoida; family Harpacticidae; genus Tigriopus; species Tigriopus californicus. The sequence goes on along the minus strand of NC_081450.1, from coordinate 3,510,007 downwards.
CTGTGTTGTCTGGAAATTCATATTTAAGAGGAGCCATCAAATTTGAAGCGGAAATGGTTTGACACCAAAAGATCAGATAAGCGGATCTCGATCTGTGATCGGTATAGAGTTGTATTCCAATTTTAGCGTTAGGTACATAATGATAGCTAGAAAATTCCCGATGTTAACAGAAAAAGCCTCCAAATGTCAAGACTACAACTCCCACCAAAACTAAATGCTGTATTCGGCAAGTCAAAACTGATGAATTCAACAAGGTCGTTGACTCGTCAGTTTCAGTCGTTGAGGATTCCTGGTTCTCTGTCGTCGAAGGTTCCGTAGACTGGGTTGAATGGGTTGAATCGGTGCCATCAGTAGATTGGATAGTTACGGTGGTCTCAGGGGAGCTAAACTGGTTAGTGGTCGTTTCTGAAGATTGGGTTGTAGATGGGTCAACAGAAGAGGTAGAGGTGTCCTCCGTCGTGTCTGAAGAGGTCGTGGTCTCAACAGGATCCGTGCTCGTTTCCACCACATCGGTGGTTGTGATAGAAGTAGTAACGGTGGTAGTGGTGGGGGCGGGGGTTGCAGTAGTGATCGTTGTTTCTGTTGGATTGTTTGTAGGAACCATTGTGGTCTGAGTTGAATCTGTGGTTGAAATGGGATTTGTTGTGATTGTTGTTGTGGTGGTAGTAATAGTAGAAGCAGCGGTTGTTGTCGTGGTGGTAGTAGTGGAAGTAGGGGTTGTTGTTGGGGTTGTTGTTAAGTCCGTCATAGTAGGTACTGAGGAGTCATCATTTGGGGTGGATGGGACCGGATCAGATGAATCTTCCACTTCCACACTAACTGACTTGATTTCGAAGACTTCATCAGCCTTTTGGGGAACCAAAGATTCGTCGAGATTGAACCACGCAGCCCTTGGGCCACCACGAATCCAATGGCCCGACCATCCATGTGAACCACCAGGTTTCAAAGTAAGACCACCACAAGAAATGATGCCCTTGATGGCAATTACAATAACAAGGTCGTGGAGCCTCATTGCTATATCGTCAGTGTAGTACAGACACTACGACGAGGATGAATCAATGAATCCAACAAGAGTTATGGCCGTCTGTTGACTGACATTGGGTCTTATATTGTTTAAGGCATGGATCACCTTTTGCTGATGATGATATGACCTCAAAGGCTTCGTCAATGGCCCACCTTGCCCTTATCTTCGAAGGGCGAGGATGACTTATACATAGAAGGCAACAAGACCCTTAACACCCACCATGACGCTAAACAACGGTTTGAGGACATCTTCCGATTATTTACATGCATGAAAAATGCGCCAAAGCTGACTGACTGCATCCAACATGGGTACGAAAGATTGGATCCAACCAAAAGAAATTCGGTTACATTTTGTATGGCAAAAGAGCAACTGCCAGATTCAGTTCTAATTCCAGGGGAATAGAAAAGCGAGAAATGAATAAAATGGATCAAAGGTAAGGAATGCGATTAAAATAAAGAAATGTTTTCTGATTAAGATGAAGGGTTTGGAGCTCATATTTTTTGTTTTCTTTATAGATAACTGCAAAATGTTCGTAGGGTGCTTTTTCATTTGGAGTGTAGAACCACCGAGCTGTTAACTTAAATGGATTCACAAATACATTTGTATGTCAGTAGCTGAATAATAAACTTTTCTTTAAAATATTTGATCCCTTCAAATAAATTTGAATTTCGTCAAATTTGAATCAATACACTATGACTAAGAAGAAGAAACCTATTTCCTAGTCATCCCTTTTTAACAATACACGATCAGCAACATTGCAGTATTTTCTATCTTTTGATCCAATGTTGAAAAATTTGATGTTTCTCTTCCCAATGATCAACAACTTATTTTCAACGGAGACTCCTATCAAAGCCAAAAGCTAGGGCAATTTTCAAAAGTCTAACAATTTTAAGTTGAATAGAGGGTTTATCTAAAAAAGTTGGGCTCAGCTTGAAATTTTCAAATGCCTGATCAAGACAATGAGAAAAATCTCAAAAGCTGAATAAAGCTGAGGAATGAAATTGTTACGAATACATTTGTATTATTGATATGCAAGCGGGTCTACTTATCTCAGACGTTCTTTCCAGACAGATAGTAACCCTGCGAAATGTGAGTCCCGATTAACAATTTTTACTATTAACTTTCTTCAAAAACTGATTTTTTTGCCTCAAGTCCCATCAACCCAATGGTTCTCAATCTAGCCAATCTGTGTTCTTCCATGTCTGGATCGTTATTGCAGCTGCCCTCCATTTTTATGCAAACATTAGATGTGAAGCTCTCCGACTCTGGTACCTATGGAGAGTGACCAAGATTGAATTTCAAGGCTCCTGGATGACTTGGAGACAGAGGTCACGTGTCGGTAAGTGGGCCTGATTTTGATGTTGCTGTCAGGGTCAAATTTGAGATCGACATTGTTGGAGAGTGAAGAATAACATGTATTTCATAAATTAAGCTGAGCCAATCATACAACACCTGGAAATAATAGCAATGGCACAGAGGCCTTCGATAACACCGATAACACCCCATGTATTTCGTTCAGAGCGCGTTTTCACATGAAACAAAGAGAGTTGATTGAAATTGGGGAGGGCATAAAAAGGGGGGAATTATGTTTGCTAACTTTTTTGAACAGTCTCAGTTCAAAGCAGTTGATCCGTGCAAGACACAAAAATTAGCAAAAATGTTGAGCAATTCAAGGCGCGGGGCAAAGTCATTCTCGCAACTGAAATAGCCTGATTACAATCATTATCACAAGAGTACTTGAAACCGTTATCTTTTCAGGGGATCTGGAGTTCACAAAACAGGTAGGGTAGGGCATACATAGATAGTAGGGCATACGATCGAACGAATAAGGAAAACACGAACATATTAATACAGCATCATATGGCTTTGTTGTACATAAGGGAATTTTGATGTCCTTGCAGTGGTGGGTTTCCGATTGGCTTTGATTTCTGATACTTCACTACATAACAGTATACAAATCACGACTGTTGTTGTTGTTGTTGTTGTTATTGTTATTGTGGTCGCTCTTGATACTTAGGCAGGTAAGGGCACTTTCCTGGCAGTGCGATCCATGGGCTTGGCCGGGGCTGATGCGTTCCCACCCACGATCAGGGGTCCACTTTAGAACCTCGATCCCACTGAGCTGATCGTACTGGCCGTGGAACTGCCCGAACGAACGGATCCCAGGAGTGGGGAGGGGACCACTTTGGGCAAGGATTTGCGGTACCGTCGTGCAATCAGGTATTGGGACCACTTCTCGGGCAGGCAGCCGATGATCCACATCTTCAACTGGGACCGCCAGTTGGGCAGTAGCAAGTACTTCTCGTCCGGGACCTTGGTCATGATGGCCTTTTCGAAGCCCCGAATCACGTTGGCAGAGAGCACGGTGAGCGGCTTGATGCGCTTGCCGGTTAGTCCGGTCTTGGCCACACCGTTGTGGTACGAGATGAAGTAGTCCTTGTACTCCTCACGTTGAAATTCGGACATCTCTGACCACATTTGATTCATATTTCTGGAAGAAAAAATCGTAAGATCTTGATTCCATTTCACGGGAATTAGACATTGTCTCCCTTGCATCAGATCCGTGTGAAGGATCTCTTTTAAACAATGTCTTGGGTCAGATACGAAATTGATCAAGCTTGATTTATTCATGTAATTCAATTGTAATTACTAGAGCTAATCAACTAAAAATAAGTTAAAAGCTGAAAAAAACTTTCTAACCTTTTTTGGCCTTTCCTCTGACCCAAAACTATTTTGTGAATAATAGCACCCTCGGCAACAAAAAAAAAAAACAGGAGGCTCCAAAATCGAGTCAATTGTTCACAAAGGCATTTCTATCAATTGAAAACGTGTCCTTATGTCGAACATTGCAAGCCAAAAAAATTATTTCCTATAAACTCTAAGAATATAGCTTAGTTAACACAGCCATGTAATTGGATTTTGTAACATAAAAATGCAACAAAGAGCCTAAAAGGGGCTAAAAACGACGTTTTACTCATTGTAACAATTCTTTTTGGATTATTGCAACTTGTTTATACACCCTTTTTTCACATTTTCACAACTTTTTTCAAGTCTTGACAACTTTTTTCGCATTTTCTTAACATCAAAAATTATTTCGGCTAAAAAGGCAACTTTTTTACCAAGTCTAGTAATTACCCTCCAATCATGGATAATTATATTAAATATTATCAAAAAGATTTGTTATTTTTTGTGGATTGTAGAGGGAAAGTTTTAATTTTTAATTTTTATGCCGTGGGAAAATAATTTTGTTATAATGAATTAGTCTGCACGTATTTCTTTTCGGAGGTTCGCCTCCATTCATAGAGTCTAGAAAGATTTAGCATTAGTACATGAGCAAAGATCCTGAAACACGGTTAAATTACAAAATTCATGATATAGACGAGTCCTGAGCAAAAACATGCGAGAAGTAAGCACTAAAAACCTGGAGTCTATGTTGGCAATCCTCATACATCTAAGAATAATGTAAAAGCTTGTGCATTACAACTTGTTTTGTTACTTCATTGCAGTTGTTGTTTCATACATGATTAAAAATGTTAATTTGGGGGCAGAAATGCAAATTATTTTCCCTTGTCAAAAAAGGGGAATTCAAATTTGGAGCGCTGATTTTGGCTGCATTATCGGAGCCTATCGAGAAAGATCAAAGACAAACATCACGACCAGCATACTCTGTGAGTCAACTATCCCTTCAATAAAAGGTAAAGCTGTGCATACAAATGCATACATAAGTGCAAGGTATTGCTATCAAAACTCAATGTTTAAAACATGTACTCGAACAGGGGGGGGATTTGAAATAATCGACAAATTTCATCTAAGTATGATGCAGGTAGGCTGGGCATCTTGTCTATGATTTTGCTTCATTGAATTGCGCCAGATGCTTATTTTACGTGGTGGTCTGAATCATTCCATATTTTTGATGGATGTTGATTTAACGGCCTTATTATTTTTGGAAGATCGTTTGAAGCAATTATGCCAATTCGCCAATCGGCATAAAAGTCTTCACTTTAACTAGATCAAGGTCCTTTGATCTGTCTGGTGGCTTTTAGTTGTTTATATTCTTGTAAAAAAGTTGGATCTGAATCATTCGTTTGCTCTTTACCCAAACGAATCATGAAGTGGGGTACTTTAGAAATAGAAGATTTGAGTATGCAATAGTAACTTCAAAAGAGACATTGCATGGAGAGTTTGTACACCGCATATGGTTTAACTCCGAAAAGTTCCCACGACTAATCACGCAATCAAGCCCAATTAAGCAATTAAAGTTTCAACGATTCAAGTAGGGATTCAAGTTGAATTTCTCCAAATAAATTTCAATATCCGAGCACTAGGTAGTACCTTTCTACTTTCTGTCTACTTTAAGAAGCAACTTTGAACGATACCAAATATTTTCTTCAATCCTCTAAGTTTGAGGAAAATCATTCGATACCTCGTCTTCCCTGATCTCCTATCTGAATCGTGTATCATAAGCTTGATTGGCCTAAAAAAGCACTTCATTGAAAGGTACATATGCGAAAAAGTGTCGAATTACTTGTGATGGTTGTCCAAGAGGTGTGTGGCTTTGCTGAAATCCCCTGGTTGTACGGTGACAACGGGAATATTGAATTTCCCCAACTCCTCTTTCAGGACAGCGCTGGCTCCTTCCATAGCGTGCTTGGTGGCACAATAAATGGACAATCCAGGATATCCATACAATCCGGCAACACTGCTCACATTTATGATCCGACCTGTAGCACCAAGAATGGAATTAACAGTACCCAGGGGATAGATTTTTGAATTCCGTGATTACCTTCGCCTGCTTTCAAGAGGGGTAGACAATATTTCGTGACACGAAGGGTTCCAAGCAGATTAACATCGATCTGCTTCTGAATTTGATGCCAGGTTTGCCAATCAAATTCTCCACAAACGCACACACCGGCATTATTGATCAAAGCGTACAATCCTGAAAGAGAGAGAAATGTCGGATTCTGAATATTTGTTATCACGCAACCTAAGCATTTCCCACCAAATGCCTCTTCCTTGCAGTCATCTGGCATAAAAAAACTGAAAAGAAAGGGTCTTTGAGAGGAAGAAACCCCCTGTCTCGTTTGAAATGTTGATGGATTGTCAACAATGGACATTTCCGTCTTCTTCCAGTTCCGCTCTATGGACGAAAACGGTAGGACTCTGAGGTACAAGCCAATTTGGTGGTGGAATCTTCCTAAGCCATCTGAATCAAACCTGTCCATTGACAATGATTCGGCCAAATGGTTGGACACCTTTCAAGTTCTCTTGGGTGACAAGAGTTTGTAACTTTGTCACATTCAATCCTTGACTTCTCAAGGATGGCCACATTCCTCGCCACTGTTCCTAGCCAACCATTTTCCAGCAGATTCCAGCCTCAACAAAATTATACCTAAGTCAAACTCACTCTCCCTCACTGACATACTACACTCACCATCACCATTTACGTACAGTGCAACTCGGGTTTGTGAAAGAGATCTGCATAATTCAAATCATCACGAAGAGATCGGCCTTGAAATCCCGTGAAACAATTGGACTAATCTACCATTAAAACAAGCACACTCGCACGCCAGTGTCCTCTTTGTCATCCAGAGACACTTTGAACACTCCAAGCAAGAAGTCGCCAAGCAAGCTTCAAGTTGCGGTCGATGTGAGTGGATTGAAACCGAAAAAATACAACCGAGTCGAAAACGTCGATAGGATCTGAATCTATACGGTAAGTGGTGCGTATGGAAGAGTCTCTTGGCGATAATGCGCCATTCCACTGAGTTTAGAGGCTCTGCACGATTCTTGACTCGTGATATTTGCGGTGGCGAGTCTGGTTTGATATGAATATGTGTGTTTATGTTCTCCTCCAAAAATTATGGGATGGATAAGATTTCGCAACCATCTCCTGTCAGACCCAGGGATCCTGGGGATTGGAACAAGTAATCAGGGCCAATCAAGAGGTGAAGGTCTGCTGAGGAATGATGGCAGGCGTTCATTTGCTCACAAGACAACGTCTCAACAGAATTGTTGCCTGAACTCTTGAAAGGGTCCAATTTGCCTCGGTTGACTGGGAATCTCGGAATTTACATGCCGTGGTTACGTTGTTGGCAACGGAGTTAATGGAGGGCAAACGTGCTCCAGGATTCAAGTCAGTTATCAGAGTTTATTCTTATTCTTGCTTTGGCTTCGTTAAAACTTGATATGTTCGGGATTTTGATGGGTCCTATGGGCCAAAAATTGAATAATAAAAAGATATCCAAGCTCAATCATCAATACAAGGTATTGATTAATTACTTATGAGACATGTTGTATTGGGCAGTGGCACAGGAGATTACCTTGTCTAAAAGTAATTATCGTTTTTATTCTTGTACAACAAGGGATCATTAGCAAATTGCATTTGATCATAAACAACGATCTGCAAGTTAACCAGTCAAACATCCACGGGCTTCTATCCAAAGTGTATCTATCAATTTATCATTCAGTATTTGGTGAAAAACGTTTTTATCAGATATTTTCTTTGCGTCCCTCACATGTTAAACATTCATAACATGAATCCATGACGATAATGAAATGCCTAATTACAGATCTTAATGTCTCGTTATTTATCGCCCTCCAATTTTTTCTTGTGTTGCGAGCACTAAAAATGTAACTTAACTCTTGAACTTCCAAGTTACTCTATCACTTCATCCAAACTCTTTGGCTCGGAAAAAAAAATCATTTTGACCCAACATCTTTACTCGCGCCAAGTTTTATTAACATGAATTTTCCATCATCAAGTCAAAAAAACCGTGGGAAGTTGCGGAACACCACGATTTATTTATTCTTAAAAATTCCTGAGTTGTGTCATTGATTCGTGGTCAAATTCAAATCTCAGTCAAACCTGACGTCGTTTGGTCAGTTTGCAAACGGAATTCTTGGACAATTTGTTAAACATTTGTCAGTAATACTTCGCCAGTGTAGTAATGCCATTGGAATGAATGGAATGATCCTTGTCTGTGAGTGCTTGAACAACTCACACATAAATTTGAATGCAAACACCAAAGCCACGTTCACTCTTGCAAGCATATCCAAAGATCTCAGGGAGGACCACACTCTTTACCATACCCTTGTTTAGCTTGTCACTGGCGATGTAATCATTGAGTAAGTCTGCGGGGTCAATCTCAGAGAGGCTCGGAAATGCATTCCAAGTTCAAGTTTGAGCATCAAGCAAGGACAAGCTTTTTTTTATTAAAACCTCTGATCCCAATGAGAGACAGTTTTTTGGGGGATGGAGGCAGCAGCCAGAATGAGCGATGACTTCCTGAGCATGGCGGGTGCAGACACTTTTTGCTGGTTCCAAACCCATCGTAAATACAAACATGAGGTCATTATGGACCATGATTGAAGGGTTAGGTCATCCCTGGCTCCACCAATCCGGCATGTGTGATTAACCTTGACAAGGGGTACCTTTCATTTTATGATGATAAATAGGAGGACATCAGGAAACTCTGAGCTCCGGACTCTGTAAAAAGGAGAATTAATTGGCGGGATAGAGCACACCGGAAAATGTAAGTACACCAGTGTTTGTCGGTGTTGTTTGAGATGCCCCCTTCAGGCATTGTTCTGGATGTTGATGAAAGTTTTGTTGTTGATGTAGAAAAGGGCTCTTTCAAGTGTTTTTTTAGCTCCACACCGACCTTGACGAAAGGATAAACTCCGGATGTACGGTACAGCAGTCTTTCAAGTGTTTTTTTAGCTCCACACCGACCTTGACGAAAGGATAAACTCAAGAAAAACACGCATTCTTCTGACGAACCAAAGGTGGGTGTTTTTTTCTTTCAAATTCAATCAAACCTCCCGTTTGGGGTCATAAAGCTTTATGGGAATTGAAAGTGCCCATTTGTTTCCATGAAAGTAACTCTAACGTCCGTGCATTTTGGTCAAGGTTAAGAAAAGCCCACAAATTATTTGATATCGATGCATGTCTGAAGACCTCATTTTTCGAGCTCCAACCATGGAAACGAGGAATAGCGGCCGATTGCCGGTAATGACCGATGGTTTGCGGAATAAAAATCCCGCCTGTTTCCTGGCTACTCGATCAAAGTGCCTGAACGGACTAGACACGTACACTACGTTCGTATATGGCTGTAGCCTGCATGCTCCATAAAACAAATGAAAAGTCTCATAACTTATTCTTAGAAGTAGGTCAAAGAAACTTTTTCTTATCTGGGCATCTCGGTTGCCGCAGGTCAATTCATGTTGAATGAACAAAACAGGGCCCTTCGTCATCCACCAGGACCATCACCTCTCCAACCACTTCTCCTACCACCTTCATCCTGCCACCACTTAGAGTAATGCTCGGAATGCTGCTCTGGCTTTTGGGCTGCTTTGTTGATGGGTTGAAATGGGTAGATGAATCTCCTTCGAGACGCCCCCTGGTTAAACTTTGAAGAAACTTCCTTATTGAAAAGGTTAAGTCTCTTTGTGTATGACTCTTCTGTGGCATAATCGTGATTAAATTGAATGACGAAGAACATGTGGGAAAGATTTCATGACTGTTCTTGAAAATCAGTTTTCTTCCGATAATTTGAGCCAATGACAAGTCTTTGCTGAGAAGTGAGAAGGTCAGAAAATAACGATTTTCGTTGCTCTTGAATTGTTGCTTTTTTAGACCATGCAGGATCTTGATCCAAATTGCAAAACTCAAGACGTGAATGTCATGTCAATTTGAGGCAAGAGAGGGCGCTCAATGAATTGTCTGTCCAAGATTCGCCTCCTCAAAATCAGGACTGGTTTTTACTTCAAGACTCTCTCTGAGCCGATCCCAAAGAACCTGGTGAGATTCGGGGTGTGGTTGGCAAGTTAAAGAGAAGCCACCAATTGATTGAGATTCGGATCCGAAAACGATATCCAGTCTATTCAGAATTGATGATTGTAAAACCCCCCGATTACGCCCAATAACTCGAGCCAAAAGTAGGCAATGATAATTGTTGATACCGATTCCGAAAAGAATGTAGCCAATTCCAAAGAGGTCAAAATCAATTTTCAAAACCAATTTGGGTGGTCCTCTTGATTGGTTTACGTGGGGTTGGAAAGTGGGCTCCTTCCATTATCCTATCACTCTCAGGTCTCAGGTTAAGATGAGGTTAATTAAGATTTTGCCGATTTCTCTCCAACCTCATCGTTTGTTTCAAAAGGAATGCAACTGCCTTGCGAACAAAAAAAAAGTCCTAAATGAAAACAAAAGGATCCTTCTCATATTTCCCGCAGTGACTAGGCACTGCATTGGAGCCATAAATCTCGGGGGAGGTCGCATAATGTCTAATTCGGCGGCTTCATAAATCTCTCATCATGAGGAAATCCAATGTCAGGTGGTCGGTCGTCAAAGCTTTGCATCGAGTCCTACCTACCCATGGGTGATATGATGCAAGGGCTTCTTCAGGAGATCAAGAGATAGTAGGACGGACCCCCGTCATAATTGGCTGTTTTGCCACTGACGAGCCCCCATGAATATTCCTCAATGTCGTGGATGTGTGCAATATGCTCTATGCTCAAATTTGCTCCAGTCATTCAACACCAAACATGGTGAAATGTTCTGGGTCCGACGTACGTAAATGCTTGTAATCGACCGATATCTTGACAATGGCAAAAACGAGCAAGACCCTAGAAGTCGTTCTGACTGACCTCTTTGTTCCCAATGAGAGTTGAATGAAGGTCAATTTTTTTTCCTTTTGGATTAAAAAGTGTGTTGAATCTTTTTGAAACGTCTATCCAATGGGAGTAGAGTACATAAACAGTTAAGCAACCGTTAGTGACTATAGATATATGCTTTAGGGTTATTGGCTATCGCATGTGGAGCACATAATAGCACCAATAAGTGGTTCACACGCGCTCGGGAAGCAGAACGAACGGATAAGCATCATGTGGGCTTTTGGTCAGTCCGTACAAAATGCCTCGGATTTAACCAAAGCCCCCCCCCCCTTAATACGATAAGTATCCCTACACGTTCACCCCAACCATCCAGGACCATTTCCTCGTGTGTGGTTTTGCTTTTTACAAGCCCTTATCGACTTCCTTCAGGTACCGAATTACCACATTTGCCAGCCAGTTAACTTATCCGTACTGATCAATTCGAAATCCAGAATTGAACACGATGATCTTATCGCTCTCCATGCATTGCAATGGGTACTCTTTAAAGCCTGAGACGAGAGACGAGACGACTGGTTTTGCTACCACTACTCTGTCAATTGATCAATTCCTGGAAAGGATCAATCATTTGAAGTGATGAACATTTCACGACTTTTCCATCCACCACCTTCGTTCACGTCTACGTCGATCCGATTCGAACCAGCAAACCAACACCAGACAGCAACAGTTTTTCGTGATCCACACTGAAGGGCCTCAATCAATCTCAATGTAGGCCGTTTTTCGCCAGCACATCTCAATCAGATGGTGTGTCTTTCTTCCTTGTCCATTGTGGACATCCGAACAAAGGCAGTCATTGTTCATCTGTTCCTAATGTGATGTCTGCGAGGGAAGCCCAGGCGTTGTCTATGCCGCCAATGGCAACACTGGATTTCCTTCCACCCATCAAAACAATTGGCGAATTTCTCAATAATCCCCAAATTTGGCGTTGAAAATGGAGGGTTCTGAACTTCTGATTGATGCCCCGGAGGAGATTTATTGACCAGGTCGGTTGGCTGGCTTCGCTCGTGTTTGACCTTCAAGGCCCCGCTTCCATGATGGATTGATACGTCAAGAGAGTTGGGAAGAAAAAAAACCTATCGATAATGGCGTGCCTTCTCACCACTATTACAATGGTCATGATGGACATTAAACAAATGCACGTCCAGTAATGGTTCAAGTGCGTCAAGTTTAATTGTTTTTCCCGTCTTACATTCACTTAATATCCACTCGGCCGTCACCTTGGGAAGTGGCTTCGTGGCTTCGTGAATTAATTGACGCAATTACCATGAATTACATTCTCAACTACTCCTGTCCCACTAATCTTGTCGAACAATTTGAAGATATAATGAATTCTGACCCAAGGTGTTGGAATGATGCCCTCAGCCATGCATACCTGAAATGAAAGGAAGATGAATCAGAACCTCGGAAAGGTTGCAAAAATTAGGAAGCGGAATTCACGAATCTTGCTCGGTTCTCATCATGAAATTATGCAGCGGCTAAGATGCCAAAAACGAGGTTCAACGTCCATGGCGCGAAATCTGACATTTCCTCCTTGTCTTGAATTAGCCGATGACCAGATCCATGGCCGCTCTCTGAGCATTCAATGTCCGATCTGATGAGAGACCTTGACTCGAGTATGAATGTACGTATATTTGCATAGTTCTCACAATGTGTTCAAGGAAACATGTCCTTCAGATCGTACCAAAGTCATCGCGCTGACCAAGATCGGTGATCCAAAGACGTGAGTTCCACCAACCACAAAAAACACATTGAACCAACGAGAAGCTCACTAGTGAATGGCCATTAGACCCCAGACGATTTGCCTCACATGGCTATCAGATCTATGGTCACAAGCGACATCCATCCATCTATCCATCCATCTATTGATCAGTACGCTTGAGGCGTTGTGCAGCAAAAGCTGAATGGCATGGATGTCCTCTGGTATAAATGCCTAAAAGAAATATGTCAAAGCCAAGAAACGCAAGTCACCAATATGTATATCCAAGAGATTCGATCTGGCTTCGAAACACTTCTTGTCAGGATATTCCGACCTTTAGATATTGGTTATTCGTGGTCAGTAAAAAAAAGAGCAAGTGTCTTTATGGGCCCGTGTCTAATTGAAGAAGTCAAAAACCTGAAGTGTGTTTCGATCCCAAAAGGACTCAGAGGAACCTTACCAGGCCAAAGAAGAACTTTCAAGGAACTTGCAACGGAAGTCAGTTTGTGTTTCTAATGACCGGGAATGGTCTATGAATATGACGACTAATCTAACGGCTTGAATATGGATGAAGGAGATCGCAATACATCAAGGCGTTTGCCAAATCAAGCAGGTCTGTTGATTGGATAATTGCATACTTAGCTATATACTTATAAATACTATCGTCAGCCAACATCAATTGCAACCTTTGCCAATCTGATGATTCTGGCTCATTGATTCGGCGCGCTCCAGGAAAAATCAATTTAGATGCCACCATCTGATTCGCTTCCTGTCAAGGACCCATGAGCCTCGGGTAGTTGAACTAATGCAAAATATTAAGGACATTGGGCGGCCCACAAGGCTCAACGATGACTGCATTGGACATTGGGGACTCGGTCAAATAAATTGCATTGAAAACGTTGAGCATTTAGCCGGAGGACTACCTGACAAGTCATTTGACCACTCCAGTTTCGCCCCTTGCTCTCTGAGAAGTGAAACAGGAAATGTGGAACTGCAGCTTTTTTCTTGTTGCCCTTCCATCAATCCGGTTTCATCTAGGGTGCGGTCCAACTAAAATTGGATTATTAAAACCCTAGAATGAATTATGACCTCGTCTTTGCTGATTGCCAACCACCATGAAGAGTCAAATTGCTATGCTAAAAGGAACAAGTTTGGGGCACTTCCTTCATTGCCGTAAGTCGACAAGTGACCACTTGATAGTAGCGTCAGTTCGGTGCCAAAAACAATCTTTTTTTTACTTTTGTAAAGGAGCAAGACCTGTTCAATGCAATACTCTTTTCGGCTTTCAGACACAACCTGTTCACCTTCAGGGGCGAATATACGATTTCCGAGTCCATATATCTATCTGACTTTTGACCCATACCCCGTGAAGGTGCAATGGTGTAGCACAAGGGCCAAAGCCAGGTCCTAATTGTCCCATTGACGGGCATCAACAAGACTTTGCTTAAGAGCGAGTGCCAAGATAAATGTCACATAGGTAGGATTATGGTGAATCAAGCCGATAATGAGGATTCCAGTGTTAAAGATTTTGCAATACCGTACTGGTCATGAATGGCAGACGCAAAGATCGGAATGTTTGTAGTTCTCATTCTTTTGCGATAATTAGCGCGAACAGCGTGGGATTGAGTGATCTGAGCGTGATGAGGGCCTTTTTCCCCCGATGTTTCAGTTTTCTTCCAGATCAATTAATCTTCTTGGGGTAACCTTCACATGTCAAGTGACCCAGTCAGGAAAAAAATCCAAGCTCACTCGAAGCCAGGGTTGACAAATGTGACATTGAAATCATTTTACCCTACACCAATTCATATTGCAAATCCTATGCGTTAAAACTCCTTGGCAGCAGTTCTAGTTTTGATTTCGAGGGTTTGTCACCTTTGACTAATCGGTTCCAAGGCAAAATGGTGAGATAATTGGTAAAATAAACAGATCATCTCTTTTGGCAGCCCTGATCTGTGATTTGTGCATGCATGATGAGAGGACACAAAAAGTGATTTCCGAGAGTGATGGGATCATGGTGCATTAAACATGAAAAATCATCATCGCAAAAAACACCATTGTGATAGCCTTGAAATACAAACAGGAAGATCATATACTTCAGGCAGTACTTCGGCAGCTCATAATAATGACACCACGTAATCATTGAGTTTACACTTACACGTGTGTCGATGCCCATCAGGTCGGTCTCTGCCCTAGTTTTTAGTGCTTCCTGGGAGTGAGCGGAACGAAGGTTCCGAAACAAATTATTCAACTTATGAAAGAAAGAGAGAGATTTGATTAGCCTGTCAAGACGTTGTTTCCATTTCGGCCCAAGGAAGCAACGCCCAACATTAATTTGCCTTTATTCCTTTCACGATTCATTCGCCCTCCCCGCTTGAAAAAGAATGAGAACGTTAACATACTTCTTTCAGTTTCGGAGCGTTCAAATCTCCCGCCTTTCGTCGCGTTGCGTTTTTAGGTTAACAGTGGAGCAAATGCTACACTCGCCATCTTCCACATCGTGGATAACGAGGAATATATAATTCATTACGTATGCAAGTCTTGCCTACGCACCCCTCTGGCATATAACTTGACGATGAAGTAGGCACCATCCCTGAGGTGATGGAGATAGATAATGATTCCGTAAACGGCGACAGTTGTGATAATTTTGGAATTACGAATTCATGCGACGACGCACAGGACAACAAAGGTAGCGACTACTTAAATGCATTTAGAGCTAGATGAAGTCAATTGCCACATGGCGGGTCTGTTGCCAGACAAATGCGGTGAGAATTCAATGAGCGGTGACGGGAACTAGTACTTACCAAGATCCGAACACACCTTTCAATTTTGAGATAAAGAGGGGTTTGTACTAATTGAAAACAGGCAGAATCAGAAAAGGCTTGGAAAAGCAAAATGACTTTCAGCAAATGGCCAAGAATGAGTGTTCAATTCCAATAGGATTTGCTTCTATTTATACTTCTGGTCAACTTCTGCCAAAGGTTTGAGGCGGATTAATGTTGAGAACATGAGAATGAAGGTGGTCATGTTTGGAGGCAATTCTAACAAGGAAATGACTTTGTGAAGCGATTCCTTCCATACATATTCAAATGTGAGAGATATTCACGTTGGTATTTATGCCATTGACCGACGAATGATGCTTTCATGGACTTCAATGATGCCACAGGATCATTTGTTCGAGCCAGAACATCATTCTGTTGGTCAATTAAGGAGTGGAATTGGACTTCCAGGATCCTGGAAATGAGAGGTAAATGTTTTTTCTCCTTGGTTAGTTAGCCCCTTCACTGCACTTCAACCGTGAGAAATTGGCTTAGTAGACTAATTTCCGATCCTTCATATTTCATTAAGCCCGTCAGAAGCTCTTCGTGCATGCCAAGAACTAAAAAGTTTAAAATTGAAGAGCCTAAAGCAAACAAAGCAACAAATTTGAGAGCGCCAACACCATTCCCATGCATGACTATACCATGGCATGAAAGGTCTGATTGATGTCGCTGTCGTCGACGAACTAGAACAACATTGCCCCTGGAGGGACTGGAAAAAAAGGAGATCAATTTGCAAGAAAAGTCATGTGTTGCCAAATCACTGCTATAAATTCATTTAATGACCGTGCTCTGTTTAAGCTCGTACCCAGAAAAAGATTGAACGGACCTGGAACTCATGAATACGTAGAAACTCTTTCTAAAAGGAGTGTACATTGCATTCAAGACGATACTAGAAAGTCATTTGAACCATTGAAGGTTGTTTTGTGCCTAGTCACCCTGACTGACATCAGCTGTGTTCACTGTTCGTGCGTGGTCAGAAATCACGTGAGTGGGCCTTGAACGCTTGAGCTTTTTTCTCGAATTAACCTTCAGAAGAGCCACATTTGGAGTGGAATGTGCTGGTACGAATTGGATTGGGGATATCATCACGTCTTCAACTGACCGTGAAGTGATTGAGGATGAATTGTGATACCGATCACTTGGACAGGCTTCACAAGTGATATATTTGGAGAGGGGAAAAAATGGCAACAGCAGCTGGGAATGCGGAAGATTCACGAACATATTTTGCGTGTTTCGGCATTGATCATTTCAAGAGGAAATAATTGGCGCTTTTTTTCCTTAATTTTGCAACATAAGTTCACATAATTGCATCGTTCCAGGCATTGTGTGATATTATCCGTTGGCGAAAGAGAAATCGAACAGCCTCTCTGGACTTGAAAGAAGGCACCATCTCCAAAAAAGCGATTTGTTCCCAGGAATTTGCGGACAAAAGACATCATCATCGTCTTTGTCAGCAACAACGTTTCAAGTAGGAGAGTCTTGTTCACGATTTGAATTTCCACCAAAAGTGAAATTTCCTCTACGCGAGTTCTTTTTCACTTGGAGTGTAAATGTTTACACTTTCTCGGCAGATGAGCGACAATCCCCCCGTCTTCGCCGGACCAAATCACTGTGATTGAAGGGCTAATGATATGATCAATGGACTTCTTCCAGTTTCGTCTCACTGCGGAGCTTGGGTTCCCGTACTTTCTCTGAGAAAATTCGGATTGCCCAGCTTTGAAACCGAGCCTACCCATTGGACTACTAATGAGCACCTCCTCCCACGACTTTCCATTCGTTATCCTTGAGCCACGCTCCGAATCAGCATGCAATTGCTCGTCTCATTTCCTCGAAATCCTCAATCCAAATCAGATCCAACTTTGAGCAATTGCTTTGAAAGTGAAGGATTCTTTCTTGGAATTTGTTCATGACTGACTATTCTAAAACCAGATGAGGTGTTATCCAGTTGAGTGTGGTAAAATACTTCGGAGGCGTTCTTAGATTGCCGATAAGCCAATGGCGATGGGCCTTGTTGAATAGTTTCAGAGGTTCATGCCAAGTTATTGTGGGCGTTAGCCTAGTTCTTCCCAAATTTAGAGGTCAAAGTTGTTGGGGAGCCAAATACAGAGGTTATTGATAATGCGGTCAAGGGAACCGAGCCAATTTTTCCTCTTCCTTGTAACGAAAATCTCGAGTTTTTGACCGAATTTTCCAAGAAAAGAGAGAGAGAGAGAGAGAGAGGAAGAAACGTTTGCGAATTGTAAAATGTGGTTAAGGCGGAATGTTCGAAGCTCTCTTGTCCTTTAAAGGAATGCACGAAATGAGAAGTAGTAGCAAATTGAACATTCTTGCTTGGAAATCGACCAAATATGCATGAAGATGGAAAGAATTGATTGGAGTTGGCCAATGCTCATCAAGAATGACTACTACTCTCATTTGATGGTGGGTCTATGTAGCACTAGAAAATTACAATTTCAACTGGTAGTCAAAACATTGACAGGCATTCACCGAGGGCAGACGGAATGACTACCTACGATTAGTCAGGCGAAATGGAACAATTTCTCCATAATATAGTGTGTACTTCCCCAAATGCATCCCACCTTTTGTCATTTTAGCATCGTTACAACATCAAGGTCAATCGAAGTGGAAGTTTTCGGGTCGAACGTCATATGGTCAAATGGACAGATTCGTATCTTCAAGGAGGACAGACAGGCCCGAAAATAGATCTCCTGCCTCCCAGGCTCAAGATCTAGATCAAGAGTTTATCGAATTTTGGTCGCCATTAGTGTTTAACAAGATAATAATCTCTCGTCAACTCCGGTGTACTCTGTCCAGACCCAATTGGGTCCGAAAACACTAACGAGCTTGGCAGAAAATATTTCGGGGCCCATCCCTTTTCAAGGTCCGCGACTCCTCACATCCACGTCAGGTTGACGAGTAACTAACTCGACAAGTACAGTTAAGGGCAAACAATTGAAATCCGAGTAGTACACATCAAGTGTATTTTTTCTCTTCGTGTGGCTGAATGTCGAACCTCATGCAAGCATGACACGGGCAAAAATGGCACTGAAAACATCAACCCCTTTTCCTGTTCACCAACATCATTGGCCAAGTGAGTGTCTTATGTAACTCCACCACAAACAATGACTCTGCCCTTTTTGGGCCCCTTTTTCCGTCTTTTCCCTCTCGAAAAAAGACCTTTTCACAGGACTGAAGGTGCACCGCTAATGAGTGTTGTTACACCATTTCATGGCCCATGTGCCACGATGGCCCTCCAATCACATGATAATGGAAATGGGGGGAAAATATTGCCTCGGTTTGAAGGTTACTCACTTGGATGCAAATATTGCGTGCTATGGAAAATTACGCACTTGACCTTTGAGGCAAAGCCCCACCATCACCTCGAGATGTCATAATTATGGCCCAATAGGCCCGAGCAGGAAACGATTTTCTGCGCATCTGTGTAAATACGTTATCCAAAATCCAAAACTCTTGTCAAGTAGTTTTTTTTTGGGGAGCAAATTGATAAGCCGTATCTTCCCGGTGAATTGGTAATCTTTCCTCGTCCATCTTCGGTGCATTATCTGTCAAGTTTCCACTTTCTACTGTTGTGAACCTGCAGAGAGCTGCCAACCATCGGCAACATCGGTGTTTAGGTCAAGTGGGAGAAATCTGCCATCAGGTTTCTCTTCCTACCTCCAATGGTTCCAAGAGCCCGCTAATCCTACCACCATCTCCTCCTCCTTCTTTAACAACCAATGGTACGAGTATTCAAAATTCAAAACGAGGAGAGGCTCGAATTTCATTTTGAATGGAGAGGCACGCCATTCACTTTCGAATTTCACGTCGCTCTCCACGGCAACGATTCTCTTGATTGGCGTTGGATTAATTCATGAGTGTATCCATTGAACCCACTTTGAGTGAGAACGGACCCAATGGAAGCCAAGAGTTTTATGACGGGCTGTAATCGCGACCGTGACAGAAAAAGGGTATCTAGTGGTAAAAAGAGTGTTGCAGCGATGGTAAATGCCTGGTCATGCTTGTAAGTGTGTCAAGCACCGTTCTTGTCCGGACAACCTTTTAAAAATGATGAACTGAGTCGCAGCCAATGATTTACTGTACGACAGGCCTCCAAGGCCTCCCCAACTAGTGCTCTTCGAAATGTGTTTGCCGAGCCTGGTTCAAGTCAAGAGATTCACGCCTCAGTGATCGCTTGGTATTCCGCTAAAACTGGTTCAGGCAAATTGAGTTGGCAACATTTGTCTTTCCACCATTTACAAATGTCAAAAAAAAAACCGACTATAAATCCATGCAATACCTACGAGATGCTGGATTGTCGGAAAAACAAAGCTGACTCGTGTGACTCCAAGTTGTTTTCAATTGACACTTGATATCCTTGTACATGTTCCTGTAGTGTACTGTACTGAGCGTGTACGTACTCGTATGTAGCATTGAAGTCGGTTCATTCGCTCTTTCGTGTATCCGAAGACAAAGGGGAACAAACCACTGAAAGTCAATCGGCTGACCTTATCACACGGTGCCGTAAGAAATGTAAGGCGAAAGTTGGCTGGAAAGTTAGCTCTGAGTGCGAGCGTGTGGTGGAAGTCTTCTATCCATCCTTGTATCTACTATCATCTTCAATCCCTGAGTTGATGTGATTGAGAGCGAGATGGAGTGAAAAAAAGTGAAACCATTCATTGGATGAATGCAGACATCAAGACCGAAATGAGATCTCAAGTGGTCGGCCAGGCAGCGGTTTGTTTTCGTGTTTTCCCACAACTGCGTCACTCCACATTCAACTGACATAATCTTAACTCTTACCTCGTCAAGGTTGGTTTGCTCAAACGAAAAGAAAGATGTGAATTAGAAATCGCTTCTCGGGATCAATATCCAACCAGAGAGAGAGGTTGAAACTCCAAGCATTCATTGGCCTCATTCTCTAAAAACCGGCTGGTTTCGTTTCTTTTTCGTCCCATATTTCAGGGCCTGAACAAGTTTTGTTGATCGGTCGTCGTTCTCATTTGAGGAGCTCTTTTGAAAAATGCAAATCGTTACATGAATGATCAGGTTTGCCTTGGTCACTTTGATCATTCAAGCCCCGAAACGAGTCTGTCACCATTGGACCCAATGACTGGCTTTTGTCTTATCATTAACAAACCAAGTCATCATGAATATGCAAGAATCCATTTCAGCTCATTTAGTAATGGAAAATCTTGAACGATGTCAAGCATGCTTTGAAATACGACAACTCAATTCAAACAATCCGAGGATTCTCCTAACCTGAAATTGACCGCCAAGGATTGCCTAATCTGACTTGGCAATCTTCGTTTCGGGCAAAGCCATCCGCAAATACAATGAACTTTCATCACATGCCTCCAATCCCATCCAGGCAAAGAGCCAGGGGTTTTGATATCGATGTCAATGACATTTCTGTGGCAAAATAGAACTCCTCGTCATGCCCACAAAACCCCAAGAGCCAAATACGTGACCAAGACCATTCCGCGGGATCTTGCTCAACCTCTTTGGAGTTTTCTCAATCAAACCAGAAACCAAAGATCTCCAATCGAGACAGGTTTCGTATGGCATTCTGTTTGTAACTTCGTGGCAGAGACCACAGAACCTCCCTACAACATGTCCATTAGAAGAGCCCACCACCGATAACGGAAAGCCGGAGGAATAAGCTAAGATGGTTTGAGTGCATATTTCTCCTGGCAAGGCCAGGAGAAATAAGGAGAAGGTTTGCGTTCAATGAGATAATTATATGATGTCACTCTCGCTCTACACGTGGGCCTCTGTTCGCTTCCAAGTGCCAAACGATGAAGAATATCTTTTTTAGCACTTGCCCAATCCGGTACTATCAGGAGAATGTGCCCGAATTAACCGTTAGGCTGGGCAAAAGAAGCCGTTTTCTCTTTACCCTCTCCCCCAAGGTCTTGGCAATAATCAAATGCCCCTTATAGATCAACTTCGGAGTTGGGAGCTCTCAATTCAGAACAATCATGTCGGATGCAGTAATCGCTGTGGTGCAGTAGCATCTGTTATTCATTTAAATGAACAAGTTGAGATGGAAGCAAGGTCAACTTGATTTGTGTGGTGGCGAGTGCAAACAATGCTCTTGCGAAATCTTGACACAAACCCGACCAGTGATTGTACTCGTAGAGTCGTCCACATGGACTGGAAGGTAGAGGGCGTTGTTTTCACTCGTAGCGCTAGCAGCTCTCAAGTAATTACACGAACCTTTTACGGGGTACGATTGTTCCTTGCTCCTGCTCACTGTGTTGTGACGGTTGTGACCCCAGGATTGTTGGCATTTCGGGGGGCCTCGTCAATCGATTTTGTCTGTGATTGAAATATGAACGCGATTTGTGGAACAGGAAGTCAATTAATATTGCTCTTGGAGGATCAGGCAATGAGTTCGAAGTTCTCTCAGACAATACACTGTGCCAACCCATCCATTAGATCTTGTCCAGTCATGCTGGATAAGAGCAATGAACATCATCAATAACTACATGAGGTTACGGCCCATCTACCGCGGTGACATTCCTTGACGGGCCAGCATGAACCTCTTTTGATGGCGTGTATCAATGGGTTTTCGCCCGGATCCATAAAATCTAGCTTCTAGTGTCTCTTTTTTTATGTGTGGTAACATAATCCTAAGCCAAAGAACAGTAGGCGATCTAGACAAACAGTTTCTTTCCAATGACCTACTCATGCACAAACACACACGCAAGTACATGCCCCACCCAATTCGTGACTAAAAGGCAGCTCAAAGCCATTTGCGAAAATGGGCTGTGCCAAAATCTGCTCTCACTCACACACACACACCTCCTTTCAATCGCGATTGAGCTTGAATACTTCAAAATACCTAAAGTATCAACAGAGTATCAAAGCGCAAGTTTTTTTCTCAAGTCGAGTGTGACCAAGACTTGACGAGCATCAGAACAAGCAAGGTCCATTAAGGCTCTAAAAGTGGATCCTGGATGGAGGAGGTGAGCTGCTTGGCCATGATTGTTCATTGTGTAGCAAGATGACTTGAGCTTTGGCCTTAGTCAATGGAATAAATAGAGCTTGATGACGTGCATTTCTGACGTCCTCGGCGTTGTTTACTCTGAAAATTGACGTGATCTTTCTCAAAGACACTTTCGGTCAAGGCACACATATATTTGGATCCATCCCTTTCAGGCATTCAACCAACCTCTGGCCAAACCTTGAAATGGTTCAAGACAATTCCCAGGTCATTCCCGTATTGCATGTCATCATTCTCGTTAGTTCGGGAAAGACAAATTCCGCTCTGTATGTCACAAGTCTCACACAAACAAATTCCGCAATGCGGTGATTTCAACGGTCGCTGGAAGCCATCCCAAAGCCTGCTTGAGCAGAGTGAGAAAAACAGTCTTGAGATTGACCGCAAGAAGGCGGGTAAACAAGGTTTTATTAACCAATCTGGCAATCCGTCACCTCGCTTTCTTCCCTCCCTTCCTTCCAAGCTAACTCATAATTCATCGATTGTCCATCTGACAACAAATGACCTTCCAGACAAGTTTCAAGATCGCTAGGTGGGGGGGACAAAGTCAGAATCTTAAGTCCTTCTTGCCCTTGGCAATGACCACGTGTTAATCCCGACAAGGATCCGAGAGATCACGAGAGTTTATGCATTGATACCAAATTCCTCTTGTTTGGCAGTAAGAATCCCAGTCACAAGGCAGGAAGTGTCACCATAAGATGATTGTGTGTTAGCCTGGAGCAGATACGCTGATCTCCAATGTCAATTAGGAAATCATTTGCCAGACAATAAACGGCGAGAACGAAAGACAGGCAAGGAGAGAGTTCAAGTACACAATTCCAATGAGAAGAAGATGGGGACGTTCATTGCATCATTATTGCTATCAGATGACATCCAAATGAGGAATCCTGGTCCTCGTATGAAAGTGATGAGAATCCAAGGTTGGTTTTGTCATTGAGCATAAGTTTTGTTGTTGTGGTGTTTGGAGACGGTGGTGGCGTTCTTCAAGGTCAAATTCGTTTTCTCTCTCTTACCCATTCCGGAATGAATCTTCACGGAAGATCATTAGCAGATCGTCGACAACCACCTTTGCTTTATTCCTTGATAACCTGCTCACCTCTGTCGACTTTGTGATGTGGAGTGTATAGAAAAGACTCGTATTCCAAAGCGTCATGGCATTGTCAGCAGCACACCACCAAAACCACAACAAAAGCAACACTTTGCACACTCTTGCCGAACTCGCATTTAAGGGGTTTTCGTTGAAATTTCCGTTTCATCGTGACACAAGAACACCTCACAACCAATAATTAAACAGACTGTGGAGTTAAACCCGGAAAAAAATGGTGAACCAATTATCCCTTTTCGAGTAAACGTTCCAGTAATTATAGCAATGCGAAGCAAGTTACTCCACGTGGTTGAAGCATATGCACCAAATGGTCTCCAGCAACAAGAGAGATTTTCACTGGCTCCGATGGATTTATAAGTCTCGTAATTTGCTAGCCCTCAAAACTACTAAATATTTACTAATGAGGTGGGGGGGGGAGATGTTCTGGCACACAATTTTCTCTGAATTGCATTTCACTAACTCTAAAGGTCCTATAAAGGATAAGAGTTCTATGCTCCTTTTTGGTCCTGAAAGTACCTGATTGCTAAGCAACGTCGTTGTTTTTGTTTTCCTCATCTTAATTTGGTCCATGTCCAATTTATGGTCATATTGGCTTAGCGATTTGTAAACATACAGTAGACAGGCAGGGGCTATCTCCAATTTTGAAACGCACTCTGATCTTTGCCGATTGGGACGGTTGTCAAAATGCCAGATCCTCTTTGTCTTTGACGACGACAAATGGTTGTGGGCCTAGCTTGGGATCTACGTGGTTTGAACAAGGCCTGGCAATGCTAATGTGCGTGTTGTGTTGCCAAGTTCGGAAGTGAACCAATCCACAAGCCTCAAACGATAATCAATAACCATACTGTAATACTTTTAAGAGATAGATCAATTCCAGTCCTTATTTGATCATCCCAACGATCTTAGCTCTCCAACATGCCTACATTTGGCTTCACTTTCACCAACATATGAATACTCAATAGATCAACGGTGGGGCGTCTTTCTTAATTCATGGTGACATTGCAAGAACGGCTTGCACCTCATCGCCTCAACAAGACATGAGTATGCAAAAAAGTTCTGTCATTTCCATGTCCATCCTTGGGATGCCACGTTTTCTCAACAGGCAACCAGACAAGTAAACAAACCCGGCAAATTGAATTTAAAAACGAAATCCCCTCTCTCTCGAACACTACCCTCCTCCTCACGTTCTCTTTACTTTTGCTTTAGCTCGACCAGTCCAATGGCAGCAAGCGTCATCCATCTGGTTCTTTGTCCTGTTTCCTATTGAATCTCAAGTCAAGTGGTTTTTATGCAAATGAAACTAGCAAGGACACATTTTCTCCTCTTTGGCGAATCATATTCAAAGGAATTCAATACCGCCCGTGATTCAACATGCCGCGCCGGATATTACAGGATCTGATTACTGACGTGGAAAATATCGCAATAATTCATCGGCACAAAGGCAACGAACGTATCGGCCAAATCATGACTTAACATATTTCCTATCTTAACTTTGGGCCGGCCCGATTTCATCGCGATTAATCAAATCAAAATGTCCCCGCTATAATCTTTGTCAAGGTCCTATTGACCGTTTGGTATACGGCCATGAATTGATATTGAATACGTTCGTAAAACCACGTGCGAGTTTTTCCTCTGTCAAAATATATGCGAAGAAACCTGTGAAAACAATGCTAGATTTTGGACAGCATTCACAATGGTTTCGCAAATGAGGATTTATCCTCTAGTGCAAATGATCCCCTAGGCCCTTGTTGTATGGATGAAAAATACATCATTCATTGATGGTGTATATGTGCGGCCAATTTTCACGCACATCAGCTCCGTTGCATTCATTGTTTCATCCACGCTAACTATATCTTTAATCAATAGCTTTCTGAAGATTTCAATGCCAAACTACACATTCCCGACTTTTTCGTTGTCCTTATATTGATTTAAAGCTTTTCATAGCTATTGACATTTTGTGAATAATTATAAATGAATAAAAGGTAGTAATTAACTTCGGCTCTTGGCTTGATTCTCTCACACGCACGAAATATGTTTCACAAAACACAGACTCAACGCTCGGATGGATCTCATTGAACACTTCAAGGTCAATTGTAATTGAAGGTTAGGGAAATATATTGGCATTCCCAAGCTATCAATTCGTGTTATTGTTGACCACGCCAATGGCCATGAATATTCAGGAAAGAACGTATTGTTCCGACAATCTGAATATGTTCCTGATCAACAAAAACTCTCAAAATAACGCGAAGATACTTTGGCTGAACTTTCGCCAACGAGATTGAAAACCGAATCCAAACCAAACCAGGCGCGACCAAGTGAGCGAGACAAGTTTTTCTTCGTCTACCTCTTGCTCTCTTGCTCCCCACCCCCAAAACACTTCCTCATAATTGTTCATGGTCCATCATTGCACAAAAGACAAGTTTCAAGAGCTGAGGAGACGGAAATGCTCAGACGACACCACAAATCCGGATTTTCTCGTTTCGATATGGTTTCATCCGATCTTGCACACTTCCATGGTTTTCTATTGAGGCATTTCAAGCAAGTAGTGCACGTAAAACCACTTCATCGAGGAGAAATCTTTTGAGCTTGACGACTTTGAATTTAAGTGGACAAACGTCGAATAAACACTGCACATACCCAGCAACTGTACTCTAAAACAGCTCATATGAACCGTTATAGCTTCACGAGTTGACCACCAGGTGTGGAACTAACACAACACACGATGGAAAGGCGCTAAATCTAAACTCGCTCCCCTCCTTGGGACAACACTAACTGTAAGTTGGTATTTCTTATGTTTGCTTTTGGCCTCGGTCCTTATCGGGATATTTTGGGATTTTTGCCATGAGTTCGACAAGCAAGAGGTGATAACACATCCAAGGACAAGAGGCTGGGGTTGAAGAATCCGAGGGCGATTAAAACCATGATGATTTGATGAGATCCGGGCTATTGAAGGGAGAACTCGGGGCGAGATTAAGTTTATATAGGAGATGAGATCGTCATGCCGCTTTGGTCTATGATGTGAATCTAGATGACTTTCCAGAACTGGGCTCTTTTCTCGTTCTACTAAATATTTCTCTCGGAAGTGGAGATTATGGCCAATTAGACCATAACGAATCCAGTCGGTCGTTTCTACCTCTCTCTACCTAATGAAAATAATGATGATGCTTCATTATCCAAAGAGGGAGATTGGAGGAAAATTGTCCAAAGCCGAGACATATGGAGTTGAAATTTGAAAAGAATGCCCACTGTCCATATTTGTTTGGCTTGAAAGTAACATGAGGAACGAGAAATAACCATTCGTGACAATTAAATTTCCTCTGGCTAAAAACTTCCCACACAAACCGCTACCGAAAAGGAAGGAGGTACTAGAAAATAGGTTTGCTAGTGAAATGTCTATCTTTATTTGAGACTGCTCTTGTGATGATTCCAAAACTCCTCGGAGGTCCTTCCTTAAATTGGCGAAAAACACGTTTCAAAGTCGGTGCTCAGTCATCATTCGGATTTGTTCATTAACTTGACATGTGGTAGTCAATGTCCTGGTTCTCCGAAGTCAATTATCAGATTTGAATAAGCTGCGGATTTAATCCAGCGAAAAGACTCGTCTTCCTGGTTCTCCAACGATTCCGTTGGACTTTAATTTGGTGGTTATTCGAGCGTTTAAAGAACAACACCGACGACAATATGAATTGTTGGTCAAATGTAGATTTGTGCCTCGGTTCCTGATCACTGATCAGTGATCACCACCAGGACATGGCAGATTATTCGTTCCAAACACCGGCGTTGTCATACACATGCCTGGCAACAATCCATGAAGTCTAAAGACTTTAAAAGTTTCACCAAAATCGAATCTTTAGCAAATTTAGAGATAGATCGAGATTGGTTGAGGTAATTTATCATCATTGCATTGGCCTCGTTTGGTCATATATACTTATATTTAGAGGCTATTAAGTGCTTGAAATGCATCAGAGTCTAGATAAGAAAGTTTCGCCGGCGGTTATTTACCGGTGAAGTCGGTGAAATATTTGCGAGAGAGAATTAACTTTCCCGTTCGTAATAATTGATGTTTACCTTTCCACCTGACAACGTATGATTGACAGGATCGGAGTTTTGATAGTTTCAGAGTGACTTTCCTTCTTTATCAAGAACGAGCAAACTTTGCTTTTAAACAAGTCGTTATCAAGGATCAATTTAGTTGAAAACTTCCGAGACAGGAACAGAAAATAAACAACTTGGTCCAATTTCGTCCGATTGCCATACAATAATGACCTTTCAGGACTCAGGACAATGTGAAGCTCGCAAAAACACGTCCTGGATGTGGGCTCTTCAGAACCCCTTTTGGTTTTGATTGAAAGTTCTTTGAACAAGTTGATCGGGCGTTCTTCAAGGTATCATGCTGCCGCCTTTAATCTATAATTGACCAATTAGATAGAAATTGCCACAAATACCGCGTCTAATACTCCTAGAATTGAGCTCGTTGAGACCTTCAAATCCGGCCGATAACAAATTCAACTTCTTGCCACAATGGTCATAAAAAACAAGCTCAAAGACCTTGTTCTCGCTCCATGAGAAAATCCCCAAAGTCAAGTTCTTAATGGATCACGACTCCATCCTAGCCATCCATTTGGACCGACTCTTATTGACAACGAGAGCTCTTTTTATCGTGTTGTTCGCTTTGCCAGAAGCGAACCACCTCTTCCACTTGAGAAACTGCCAAAGGAATATTGGGTTCGCTAACTGTTCACCGCCTCCACAAGTTGGCGTGAATGTTGAAGGCTCAGACAAACAATGGGTCTAATTCGTCGAGAGGTTGTGACGGATCGATCTCCATCCATGTACCACGAACGGTTCAACATATTTAGATTTACTGACAGCAAACCGAGCGCGGAATAATTAACCGTGAGCACGAGAGACAAGACCTGATCTTACCTTGTTCTCCAGCAGGTAAATTCTCGGCCACATATTCCATGGCATGTTTGACATGGTCCTCCTTGGTGACGTCCATGTTCACCAATCTCAAGAATGGAGAGCACTCCACCCTGAGGCGTTGGGCACCTTCACTCCCGGTATTTAGACACCCTGCAAAAACATGATAGCCCAAGCCATCCAAATGTCTGGCCAACTCATGACCGATCCCGGTGTCGCACCCGGTGATCAAGATCGCTTTGGCCCCAATGTCATTCTTGGCCTTGCAGATCATGGATCGGAGCAGGTACGTGAAAAGACTGACAATCACCGAGCCAACCACTAGGAGCTGTATGAACAGCATGTATTCGGCGTCCTCCATGCTGTCTTTTGCGACTTTTCACTTCACTTTTGAGGGGTATTTTTGGCGGGCTACCCTCACTGGCATAGAACACGGGGTTACGTAGAAGACCACAGTTAGAAACGGCCCATCAGGGGACCTGAACGAGGCACTTCACTTTGGTAGTATTGGACACTCTCATAGACGACACAGAGGAGCTCTTCACTCTCCTCTGACCAATTCTCAACTGAGGGATTCCGGAGCGCGCGTGTTTGCCTTCGAGAAATACCCACAGAAGAAGCTATCCACCAAACAAGCCAACCAAGAACTTAGAGCATGAATCACATCCGCTCCCTCGCTTCCCCTCCAACTTCTTTGGCTAAGCTTGCCTGCCTGGTCCACCGTGTATAAACCACTATCCATACATACCAACTTGGCATTCCGCTGCATATAGTGCACGCTAGGGTTATGAATAACATCGAAATTCGTTTTGTTTCTTCTGTCTGGATGAGGCATAAGGCATGATTGAATCGATTTATGATTCGTTCCACCAACTTCTTGGCATCCAAGTAGCACTAATCATAACTTTCTTCCAGGACACTCATTCGGTGTTATTGCCCGGCTCAGTCATTTTGAAATCCCAAACTGGTTCTCAAAGTCCGACTTTAGAGAAACTCATTGCGATCGTAAGGCGACATTTAGTGTACGAAACTGGGTTCTAGGTCAAGCTCAGGATGACAACCCCAAAGGAGACACTCATATCCAAGACAAAGTTCACAAATAGCCCACCATCTCACCGGCGGCTTTGTGTCCAACTAAAGCTTGGTTGGTTGGTTGGTTGGATGGTTGGTGAGTCGCTTGAAACCCTTTGGTAGAAGCATAATCACCTTCATTGGTGTGCATGTACTACCAATGTATGTGGTGAGGGTATGCCAGGCACCTACCTTATTACTGCACTGGAAACTAAGGGGTTATACTGAGAGTAGACACGCACTCTGCATACCGCATTATAAGAATGAGAAGTGATTGGGAGAACAAGAACGAAGAGCCCAAGTTTGATGAGAAGGTGAGAATCCTTATTGAGAAATTCAATTTATCTCGTGCTGAGCGGCCGTTTAATGGGCCGCAGGGAAATTTAATGACAAAATACTTACTTGACTTACGGTACGCTCTGGCTTAAGTTCAGTATGCTCATTATGCGGAGTGGATTGTGGTTCAAAGAGCCGGAAAAAGATAAATTTGATTATGAATATGATTGGAGTTTGTGACATGAGGAATTGAACGGAGCCCAGGTACTTGTAAAATGAACTTTTGACGACTAAAGTTGATGTCACAAGTGGCTCTTGGAGTCAGATAATCCAAACCAACTGAGAAATTGAAAATGAAAACAAACTAAATTTAACCCCCGAAAAGTCATGCTTTGATTGCTCAACATATTTTTACTTTGACCCTAAAGTATGAGCTAACTGTAAAGTGGCAACAATGGACAAGGGCTCAGGGTCTATCGATGAAAGTATAGACTCTAATGCAAAAAAGCGAGGAGTCTTTGGTATGTCAAGGGTTGCCGGGAACACATAAAACCATACTAGGACCCAATTTAATTCGAATGCCTGACTTGATGTTCTCAAATTATTTTTCATGGATCTCGACGGAATAAGTATTTGGTTTCATAAGACAAGCACATGACAGATTTGTCATTTGTTGGGCAAGTATGAGGATGACCCATGACGTGTTTCAGGAACGGAGTAGCCCTAGAAATTTTGTACAGGCTTGATCATGCCTCACCAGAATGTGAACCAACAGTGATTTATTCTTCCACCATGTCAGGCAAGGCAAAAGAGAAGGTTCAAAATCCAAGTCAAAGAACTCCAATCTCATTCAATTAAAGAGCCTTACTTCATGCTATCAAGAAAACGTGTTTTCATTTGGAATTTAAAGGTATTGGACACGAACTTAGTAGTATGAGCAATGGTTACTTCAGCCCTAATACAAAAAATTCTTAAAACAAGTGACTTCTGATGGCATTGTGATGTTAAAGGGAGCGAAAGGTTTTTGCTAAAATATGTCATATTTTTCAACAAATTTAAATGTGACGTTTCATTCCCCTGTGCCTGCAAACTTTGTTTTACTGATTTCGATACGTTAGAAAAACATGATAATCAACGGTGGCGTAACGTTCAAGGGGTCTCTTTCCATTATAAATAAAACAAATGTGATTTTTTTTTCGTAAAGGTAATGCATTGAACATATTTTGGTGCAAGACCAACAAACTACGGTACATTAGAACGCAAAAAATATCACATCAAATCCAACTACACGAATCATTTCATTACAACAATTGATAGGTTCAAAAATCATTCTCTCTTCTTAGCTTGTAGGGCCTCCAGGGTCTTTTCAACGTCATTGTTCTTTGACTTTAAAAGTAAGGACAGCCATCCTCCTTCATTTGTATAACCCATGTCCATCAAGGTCTGAAGGCCAGCTGAAACGTTGGGATCGGATTGGGGTTTCATGTCCTCTTCTTCATCCTGATTTGGCACATCGACTTCCCCATCGTCCTCTTCCTCATCCTGATTTGCCACATCGACTTCCCCATCGTCCTCTTCCTCTGCCATGACCATGTTATCCAGACTCTCCAAGGCTCCAGAGATCATGTCGCCCAGACTTCTCATGTACTCCGTTCCATGAGAATTCAATTGAGCAAACATGTCCTCGACAGGCTCAGGATCAGCCTCAAAGTTCTCCTCTGAGGGACAGACCACGATCACTTTGCTCTTGCTTTTACTCCGGGATCGATCCTTGGGCTGCTTGGCACCACCCTGGTCATCTTGAGCTTTATCATTGGTCAGGACTCTCTCATGGAACTTGCTCAACTTCCTGTAGTAATTCTTGGGAAGCACCATGTCCGGTGAAGCCACTCGAATCATGTTATGCTCTCTATGGAATCCTTGAGCTTCACACAGACCGCAGAGATCAAAATTGGCACAAACCACGCATTTGTAGCGGAATCCGTGGATCTGTTTCTCGCACAGATCGCATTTCACATCCTCATGAGGCGATCCAATGTGACTGACCGTCACGGAAGACTTCGGACCCATGACCTTAACCGAGAACTTGACCACAGGATATGTTTCCATTTCGCTCATGGCGATGGCCAAGGCGGAATCATTGTTTATGCTGACTTGATCTCCATCTGAGTCAGTCCAGAAGAGCTCCAAGGTCTTGGCCTTGAGCTCTGGGAATTTGTTGGTGAGCTGGTTTTTAAGACGGTTGAACTTCAAAGTGGCATCTTGGTTGATGGTGATTCGGTGGGTGGTTGAGATTGGAACATGGTTGGGACCATTCTCGGCGATGATGGTAACTTTCAGATGCTTTGTTTCACTCATATTGAACTGAGGAAGCAGGATTTGTTCAGAGTCATATATAGAGAGTCAGATTTAGAACGCAAGTGTTTAGATGGCATTTTGAATGCGTCATGAGAAAAATCCTGACAAGATTAGAGATCGACTGAACGTTGAATACTCAGCAATTCCTAATTATCCTCTATAACTGCTTTGCATAACCAATAACCATCATTTTGCCTTCGACAGTTTTCGCTACCTTCAATTTCATTCTTTGTGACCAATATTAGAATAGCAAGTTAGTGTTTATTTTCCTGCTCTATACCCCGAGATGAAATTCGAAAAATCACACTACAAATTCGATTCATCCCTAATGTCCCAATAGAATAAACCGCCGCGCAATTTCAGATAAATGTTGCATCATGTAGTTTTAGGTTGGCACACTTGTTCCAACCGTAACCATCTCTGAACAGAACAGAATGGTTTTCGTGACTCATTATTGACAGACGACTCACAAATCTAAAACAAACTTTATCCCAACAAAAACTTTTGTTTCAGCAAGTTTTTGGCCAATCCTACAAAGAAACAACTTAAAGCTTCAGTTAGCTTTCAACAAAGAAACATGAAAGTCCGACTAGCCTTTTTGGCCTTTTTCGAGTTTATCAGAGCACAGGTTGCAAAGAAGTAATTTTTTTTGTTGTAATTTCGAATCCTCCTTAATTGTTGATCCATAAATCAGGTTTTATTCCACGCGACTGATGTGGAATTTCTTCGACCTGATCGCGTCAATGAAGGTTTGGATGCTCCAGGGGTGGATCCAAATCTGGTTCCGACTGACTATGGCAGGCCTTATGACTTCCAATGGTTGAGACAGGATGAACTGAATGGTTTAAAAGTGGAAGAATCCTATTTGGGGCAGTTTCAAATGCGAAACTTGGTCCCAGGATCGGCCTTGGAAGGCTAGTTTTGTTTAGGACAATAAATATGTCGTTGCCAATAATTCATACAATATATTTGCAGACTACAAGATATCAGAAGACATTGCATGGGATGTTCCTGAAAACTTCCAATTGCCATCGAATCTAACCAGTGGATATTTTTTCCATGACATCAAGCCAAGTAAGAAAACAACCCGACCATAGCTGAGTTTAGGAAAACACTGACACGTCTTTTTAGAGCTTCAAAATGTGTTGTGTAATTAGGGATCCTCCCGTTAGAAAAGAGCAAGTTTGAGTTTCTCTCATCAAATTCGACCGATCTGATTGTCGGTCAATGTAAAAGGTTCCAAAAAAGGAGGCAGTAATTTCCCAACAAATCTCGCACATTGATATTGGCAAAGAAGTTGAAGTTTTAGATGGTTTAAGACAGACACAATCCAACACGGATTTAACCGTCAGATTCCACAGGGCTTAAGTGGCACATGACATTTTTATCAGTTGACTATAGTTAAGTTTCAATAAACATGTAGTTATCTTGCAGTCAACTAGAAATAAGTTAGGCTAAAGCACTTCAAAAGAAAGAGGATAGATGATATGTACATGTTAAAGATGCATGGCAGATCTTGGTAGTATATATATGTATAAACGATCCTTTTAAACTTTTAACTATACAGTCTAGCGATTGAATCTTCTTATATCTCTAATTCAGAGAGGAGGTATACAGTAGTGAAAATATCTTTGGTAATAAAAAATGCCTTCATCCACGAGCAACAAAATCGGTTGTCTTTTAGAAAAAGCTGCTGGTATTATTGAAGTAAATAATTAATGGCCCTTGTCATAACAGCATTCTTTCTTATACAGTGCATCAATTCAAAATGTTTTTGTTCTTTTGATCTATTAGCTTGTAAAGTGGATCCACTTTCCAAACCTCCCGAGTCTCTGACTAGAGGGTCTGTCTGTAGTCGTGACATGAAACTGGAGTTCTGCTGCAACCCCTACTTGTATATCACGTAATATCGATTTCATAGGGCTGGAGTTTATTGGGCGATATGGCTTGAGAGCAACATAAATTGAAAAAAATTGCATTTACAGAGGTAAAGTTGCTTGAATGTGGGATACGGCAGAAAACCTTGCCAACAAACAAGCGGGTGTGGTAGAGACCTTTAAATTCCAATGTGACGGCGATTATTCGATAATCAGATAGCGGTTAGATAGTGCCACTTACATCCAATGCATTCCATATCCCTCTAGCTTACAAATTGTTTTGCAAAATCAAACATCAGTGTCATCCGTTTTCGTAGATATTAAGCTATTTGCCAACCACATTATTCGCTCTGTCTCAACATCATGTGTTAATTAACAGCTGGACATCCCATTGAAAAAGTGTCTTCCTGTATCAATATCAAGTCTTTGTTTTCGATCTATGGATATTCCAGTCATCAGCGTCTTTCAAATATCGGACGAGACCACAAAAAAAGTATACGTCAAATTATGTAAAAACTATCTTCGGTCTGACTTTCGACAGGAGAAATGACTCGAAGCCAAACCTGATGATGATATTCTAATTTCAGCCATGGCTTGGGGGCCCTCCAATCTTACATCCTCCAAGGGTTTATTGGCGCACGTTTTTCGATCAAGGGAATTGCCTCGTTTGCATCGGGGTCGACTAACTTTCCAGCATATTTGCGGATCCGTTCAACCCGGACCTCCGGTAATCAATTGACCCCTTTCCTAAAATTGAATGTCAATCATTACTCAACTAGGTTTTTGATCTCTTATTTGTTGTGCCAGGGATCATGTTCAATACAAATCGCATTGGTTGATCTGAAGGAGGAAGCCCGCCTTTTATATGACGTCCCACAATCTCACCTTGGAAATGACCATAGTGTAGGAAATATGACCATGTGGCAATTTGAGTCTGTGGATTTGCCACCAATCGTCCAACCCTTTTGTCGTGTGCAAATTGTGGTACGTTACAATGCAAGTCAAGACACTTTTGGATTGAGAGCAATCGAAATCAGTACTCCACGGATTTGCCAACCGGAGTATGTATTTGGCTTAGAATATTTACATAGTTTGTTTTCTGAAATGCTCGAGATCTCTTAAAGATGGGAACAAGTGGTCGGGTACGAGTTTGACGTAGAATCTATTGAAAACCTGAAGCCAGCATGGACCAACTTTGATGGATCTGACATGGCTGGCGAAGATTTGGACCGGAAGTTCTACCTGTCCACTATAACAGGCACAAATTGGCAGAAATGTGCCAGAATATGCTTTTTAGGATCAGGTTTGAGATGGCTGAATATTGGATCAAAAATGTGCTTCATTGCTGGATTTGAATTATTTAGCGTGCGATATGTTGGCGTACAATCCCAGAACCCAAGAATGCCATTTCACTCCTCACTTGGACTTGAAATCCCAATCCTGGAGGGACGTTACCAAAGTGACGAGCGATTCCACGTATTGGTCCATCTATGTTCTAAAATGTTCCAAATCCAGAGAGAAGGTTGTACCCCCTTGGACATTGAAGGTCTCATCTGATTGTCATCCTTTGGGACCTTCAAGGTCATTGACCAAACTTGACTCGGACGTTTCGTCCAGTGTCAGAGATGTGGAGTGGATTTCCGCTGCAATTTGCAACCAGTCTCAACTTATCTCATACAAGACCCAAATATCGAAATCAAGCCTTCCCCAAGGAATGGATCACCAATACTTGAGTTTAGTTAGACCTCATGGTATGATCCAGTTTCAGTATAGGTTCCAAGATCAGAACTTGGCCGATCCTAGACCTGGGATTCATCATACACTGACCTTGAAAATCGAATCAAATGAAGTGCTTAGACATGTTGTGAACGAATCGGCTGATTTTGCGACAATTACCCATTGGATCCCTGATATGACGGATGTTCTGGATCGGAATATGGTACTCGAGGTTGAGGACATGATCGAGGTTACAAAGGTGGACTTGAGCCCCTTTGACTTGATTGTGGATGTTCCAATTTATATTGGTTGTTTCAAAATCAATTCATCAGAGATTCAAGGCCAGGTCACACTGGAAGAAGATACCAATCCCATCGCATGTGCCTCAAAATGCCTCCTAAATGGAATGACCAATAGATTTGTTGCCATGGGAAAAGTCTCTAAATGCGTTTGCCTCGCGAATATGCCTGAAGGAAACATTGAAATTGTCAGCAATGCCGAGTGTACAAATGCTTGTGGAGGGACCAACTCGAGCTTTTGTGGGGGAACTTCTGGAATATTTTCAGTTTTCGTGTACAAGTGTCCAGACAGTCTTGAAAGGTTTGGTGACTATTGTTTTGACCGTTCCGCAAGCACCCTATCAATGACGGAAAATCTAGACCAATGCTCTTTAAAGGTAACTAAAGCAACTTCAGAGATCATGAATTTGTTCAGTCTTAAACATTATCAAGCTGGCCAAACTGGTCTTAATTGCTTATTGAAATTAGAACAGGCAATCTTACTTGTGATAATCTCTCCTTTTAATCATTATCGTTCAAAAAATAACTCTGACACTTTATGAGATTCAACATCAAATGAAAAAAATATGTTCCAGGATGCCCATCTTTGGTACCCAAAGTCGATGGAGGAGTTGTCATTTGTCTCCTATAAGTTCCCCCAAGAAAACACTCATCTTGGTTTTACAAGCGTTAACCAAACTTGGATTGCAACCAGCGATCATCACTTCTTTGGTGGCATCTTGAAGCTAACCCACGACTTTAACGGGAACCTATTTTCCACCTTGGAACTAAACTCCATCGACTTACAAAGCTCATGTCTAGTTCTTCAATCCTCTTCTCAGACACTAGTTAGAAAGTCTCCATGTCCTTTGGCCAGAGGAATTTGTCGATCTCAGCTCGGTAAGAAAAAAAAACACATTTCTTTGATCATGATTCCGTAATTTTTGCGCCACCCTGTATCTAGTTCCTCATTTTGAATACCTCCTTGAATTTGGATCAAAGCATCTGGAAGTTAACAGTAATAATGGATATGACCTGATGAGCCGATCTGAAACCAACAGAGCCATGTTTAAACTGGAATTGAGCCCATCTCATAACCAGAATGGTTTTGTGGAAATTGTTCTGCCAATAAAGATTGTCTTTACTGGAATAACATTGATTCAAGATCCAAATAGCCATCTAAAGTCGTTTCAGTTGGAGTACACACCTCAAGATTTCCTTGATTCCAATGCATTTATATCTCTGGCTCCTGACCAAGTAAAAAGACAGCTTCAGATCTATAATTCATAAATATCGATTTAAAAATCATCGTTTCTCTACAGGTTTTTCATGCTGTATACAATGATTCAACAGAACCAGAGTTCCAATCTACCGTTAGATTCCCTCAAAGTGTAATTACCAGGCGCTTAAGAATCAAACCAAGATCCAAGTTGGACCCGTCTTTATCAATTTGGATTGGTTTTATTGGGAGAGAATTGGAATCGACCTCATCCAACCATTTCGCCCATCCCAGCAGAAAAATAAAACGTAATATGGTTGTTAAAAATTGCACAGAAAGAAAAAAACTTATTAACATACTTCATTTACTCATGGCTAGGTCTCAGCAACGAAGAACTGAATAAGGAAGATCCAAAAACAAATATTGGACCAGGTTTTTGCTCCAACTTCGGAGGTTCGATTCATGTTTCCCTCCAAATAGATGATATCACAAGTGGTAATTTATAAAGCTTTGTTTTGTTATTAGCATGTTTATTGACTCTTACTACATTTTCAGTTGGAGCAATAAATTTGATAACAAATGCCAACAAACAAATAGAGCTGGATCTCATCACAAAGGACTCCAAAATGTCAGTCAACCTCAGAGGGTCATACTTTAGCAATAATGCTCCAATTTTGGACCCACTGGAATTGGATCACATTTCGACATCCAAAACAACAATCAACATATTTTGTAATTCTTCACAAATGGAGTTCAATGTTCTTGGACAACTTATCGGGAGCATCCCATGGAACAATGATCCAGGTCATCAAATACGTTGGCTGGCTTTGAAACGACAAGAAATTAGCCTAACTGAAGTAATCATTCAATACGGTGAGATAATGAAATATGGAAAATAAGTACATTACTTAATACTAAATCTAACACGAGCAAATAATTTAGATGAGGAACTTCTGAAAGAGGATTTTCCGAGTTCCACAGACAACCCTGTTGTGGGGAAAATTCGTTTGGAGATCCCAAAGGTAGAGGAGCAAAGACTTATTCAGTTTTATTTTGAGGATGGTAACTTTGGCTACATGTTCCTGGAACCGATACAAGTAAGTTGGATTCTTGTAACCAAAGAAAAAGAGCTGTGTGGAAAAACTACAATTTGCTTTAACACAGGTCTGCTTTCGAATATCGAAATATGCACCAATGGCTTGTATCATCAAAGATATGATCCAATCCCCGTTGATTGGAGGTGGTTTGGGAGCCTCAACCGTGTCAAGTGAATGTCCAAAGGACTTTCGATATCTCTCCAATGGATGTTATTTCCCATCAACAGAAATAATGCCACAAGTCCCTTTTCCGGATGCGAATCAAGCTTGTTTGGAACAAGATCAGATGTTGTTCCACTTCACTAATCAAGATCAAGCATTGGTTCTCAATGAATTTTTCGCTACTTTGGTAATTTGAAAAACAATTTGATTTTTTCAAAGGCATTGCCTAGCACCCATGAACCTTCCATAGTTTCCGAATACGTCCAATGTCAATATCTGGTTGGGCATTGTCCGAGGTGCTGGTTCCAAATGGGTGTCAAAAAGGACCATGGCTAATGTTCCCTACCATCAATCATATTGGGCATCAAATGAACCCTCAGCAACAGGTGGAGATTGTGCTGTGGCCGATCAAGCACTCAATTTCCAATGGCGATCCACACCCTGTTCAGAGAGTCACTCGCATTTATGTGGACCAAGTCAGCCTCCTTGTCCCGAGGGATATGAGTGGGTCAAGAAATATGGTCGATCCTGTTTTAAACTGGTTGAAAGAGACTTTGAAAATGCTCAAGGATATCGGTAAAGCTGAGAAAAGTTTTGAAATACTCTCATGTAACGAATTCATTGGAAATTACTAGGTTTGGAAATGTGCAGATCCTTGAGGACCAATGTCGGCAAGATGGAACACGATTGGCCAAAGCTGTCAATGCGAGACAATCTCAAGCTTTGGTTGACTGGTTGAACACCAGAGAACCTTGGTTAAGTGAAAACACGAATGTGAGTTGCCTTAAATATTACTGCAATCATCTTTGATAACTCGATTGTGTGCTTGAATAGGCTCAAATCTATCTGGGCATGAAATGGAGGGGCTATAACGACACTATGCTTTCCAAGGAGTAAGTTTGAATTCAATCTAAAGGTTTGGGCGATTTGACTAATGCGCTAGCTGTTTAATTTTAGATTCAATCAAGCTCGCTTCTTGCGGCATTTTAAGGCGTTTACTAATGACACTGGGTTACCTGGAAGCTGTTTCATTCTCACGTCCAATACAACAGATGGAACACTGATCCATGAAAGATGCAATTACAAAAATACCAGGATACAAGTTTTGGGATTGTGCCAATATGAGGAATGCATCACCGAGGACAATCAACTCTGCGTCTTCCCTTTCAAGTACGTTTTTTGACAATTTTAATTGTATTGTTTTGATGCATGGATATACAAAGTGAAACAAATTTAAGATCGTCTTGAAATTTGCTCTTGTCAAAAACTGGGTTGTTAAAAACAAACCCTGGCCCTGTGGACATACATCACATGTTCCTACTTAAGACATTGAACGTTGTCCCTAATATGACTGTTTTGCCAACAAGTCAAACATATGTTTTCTTTAAACACGAAAGGAAATAACGTTGAATAAGGTACCTCCAAGTGGTTTCGTGAGCGCATATTTTGAGATGCAATCTGTTCCCAGTTGCACCTACTGAGAGTATCAGATAGATTCGTGAACGCACATTTTGCAATGTGACTGGGTAAAATTTATCACTGTCGCATTTCAAAATTTGTGTTCACGAAACCACGTGGGGGTACCCCATTGAAATCTTAACCCTTTGAAGAGCCCTGATGTTGGACAAGCCTCAGATGTCAAGGATTTTGTTCTAGATATCAAGGCCGGCAATATGACACTTGTGTGACCTTGGGACCCAAACAAAGTCCATGGTGTAGTACGCAAGTGGACGTCAACGGAGTTCACATACCTGGGAGTTGGGGCAACTGTTCCACTTCTTGTTCCGTCAATAATTGTCCAATCGGTTTCATGAGAGGCTTCCCCGATTACGCTTGTTACAAAGTGAGCAGTCCATTGGTGATGAAAAATCATTTTGAAAGTCTTCCTTGATATCGTGGTCTTTAGACTTCAGGCCACTTGCTGGAGGATTCGGTTCAGGGCTTGGATGAAGCTCAAAACCAATGCTCTTCACTTGGTGCCCGATTATGGGAAATGCGTACATTGGGGATCCAAACTCAAATCAGTTGGGTGGACAAGCATTTGCTTCGGGATCACTTTGTGTTCAAGGAAAATGGTTTGCAGGATTACACTCTCACCGGACTAATCTTGCAACCATTGGATGGAAAATTGTACCCTCATCACGCGTCTGATGGGACTCCAATGGATCCATTTATATTCGATCAGGCTAGACTTCTTGAAAGCGATTCCGATCCGAGTAAAAGATGCTTAGCCTATAAAGGACAATATTTATTACCCATCCCTTGCTCAGGATATCATGATGGTATGAATAGAAACCAGTTTATCAGAATTGTTTCAGTTCTTATGCTTATGGCCATATGAAACCAGCAAAATGAGAACTATAAATTGTTTTTGAAGGCTAGAGCATGAAAAGAAAAGAAAATTTATGTTCAAAACCTCGATGATGTCTTAACATACACTTTCGAACTTGTCTTAATGTTCTGTAATCATATTCTTAAATTTACTTTGCAGCAAGCAGCTCAGATAAAGATTATTTGGGATTCATTTGTGAGGCTAGGGATATTGAAACCCTTGGAGAAGAAGAGATTCAAACTTGCCACTTGCCATTTCGCTATAAAGGAATCAGATATTTAGGATGCGTTCTACCTGGGCTCTTCCCCGAAATTGGTAAATACACCTCACTTGAACCATATGATCATTTTCAAGACGATGATCCATTTTCTTCATCAGACTCTGGATATCGCCCTTGGTGTGCCACAACCGTTGATCCAACAAATTTAGAGATGTTGACTTGGGGACGATGTTATGACGAAAGGAATCTCATTCCCACAGGAAATCACATCACAATGGGAGAGTTTTGTGCCTTCCCTTTTATTCGCAACAAAAGGTAGCCACTATTAAAGACCAATGATAGATGTTCACCTTACCAACGGACGTATTGACAAACAATAACGGGTTCTTTTTTTTAAGGTTTTATACCACGTGTACCAAAAGGATCAAAGAGAACGACGCTTTAATCAGAGACTATTCGTGTCCAATGAAGAAGTCACTCGAAGAAGATGAGCTAACATATCTCCAAGGGAGTTATGGATATTGTAATGTGTTCTCATCTCCTCAGGCATCCAAATGTCCAGATCATTACGATATGGTAAGAGGACATTACGGCGGATAAATTGAGTTCAATCTATCTCAAGTTTTTCCAAATTATAAAGGGAAAGATAAATCGCTCCCCAGTAGCCCTAGCCCGATTTATCTGCTCGAACATTGCGAAGGTGCTTGAGTAGATCATGAAGTTCAAACTTGTAGACTTTCTTGAAGTCAATGACGTCCTTCTCTTCCTAGTCAGCTCGGATTCCGAGCGCCTTTTAGCACGGTTACACAACTGATTCATCATGTCTAAACGGATCATTGAGAAGCTAGAGAGTCAAGAGTCGGTTGATGTTGTCTATCTTGATTTGGACAAGACCTTTGATAAAGCCTTTTGTTAAGTAGACTGCACGATATTGGAATCCAGGACAAGGATCTCGATTGGATAAGATGCTTCATTCATGAAAGGGAGCAAAAGGTTAATGTTAAAGGGTCACTTACATAGTGACAGATATAAAGCCAAGTCAGGTGTCCTACAGGGCTTCATTTTACAGCCTCTCCTTTTTGCCCCGCTTCAAAAGCTTGGTATTACTGCCAGTCTCTGTTCCTATGCGGACGATACAAAGTTAGTTTCTGATAGAGACTAAAGTTACTTTTTACTATTGATATAGGACTTCGTACT
>NC_081450.1:3467858-3467926 GCF_007210705.1 Tigriopus californicus | reverse complement strand
TGTTCCTATGCGGACGATACAAAGTTAGTTTCTGATAGAGACTAAAGTTACTTTTTACTACTGATATA
>NC_081450.1:3420552-3467818 GCF_007210705.1 Tigriopus californicus | reverse complement strand
TTAGGCCATTTCAGTTCAATGTCAGGACTTGGAAATGAGTTTATACCATATTTTGTCACCTTTTTGTCTTTTTTTCAATTAGGTAACTGGGCTTTCTTCCATTCGAACGTTTTGCGTCATTATTCGTAATATCATCACTAAACCTTTTTATTTTTTTTTCTGAATCAGATTCAAAGTATTTGTGTGAGAATATCGCCTTATCCGGAAACTTTCCAAAATGCAAGCTCCATGTGCAAGGCCGAGGGATCCTCATTGATGTCCATAAAAAGCCAACTTATCCAAGACGCTTTGTTGCAAAAAATTGGCGATTATCAAGCGCAGTACAACTACTTTGGTAACGCAACCTCTTTTTGGATTGGGGCCGAGTTCCTAGAGAATTGGGGCATATGGAAGTGGACGTATGATGATGAGTCCCTTCATCGTTTTAGTCATTGGTGGAATAACCAAGAAGGTTGGTGATAATCGTGAACTTATGGCATGTCTGTGCTCAATGTTTACGATTGGCCTTGTTTTGAAAAGCAGGGTTTGGATGTAATGGAACTTGTTCCAAAGAACACGGTCTCACTTTGTCTACAACCAAAAATGGAACATGGGAAGCTCAAGGGGACCGTTTGTTGGAACTACCATACATTTGCCAATTCCAATGTGCAGAGGGCTATGAATGGTTTTTGGAACCCCAACGTTGCCTAAAAGTGTTTCCAAATGATCAGTTCAGGTGGGCGTTCTAAAGTAGAACTTGTTAGTAAATACACGTGTCAGCCATTTATTTCAGTGCTAAAACTCTGCCCGAAGCCATGTACAATTGTTCCAAAGACAATGCTAGGTTGGCTTCAATCCGAAATTGCGACCAACTTGAGGCTCTTCGACTTGGATTGATCCAAATGCTTCGCCCCAATAATGCCATCTATTATTTGGGCGCATTTGCGAACATTAAAGATCTAAGTAAGATCCGGCGGAATGTGGATCAAACCAATATTGATTCGTAAGTTCACAGAAATTATTATGAAAATCTACAGTTCGGGTCAGCAAGAATGTAGAATCGACTTTGAGAGCTCTCGTCACGCCCATTGTGATGTAGTGTTACGAGTATATACGAGTTCGTAGTATATATGCTGGCTGCTCTGCTTAAAGGAAAACTGAAATGTTAAAAAGCTGATCTCTATGATCAATTGCTTGCAAGATAAAGGCTAAATGGCTTTATGCTCAAGGCCCATGTCCCCTCTAGGACATCAACAACATTACCAGGTGCTCCGTCAAAGCCTTTAAAAGAGTGTCTATTTGCTCAAAAGGAAGCCTGGAAGTGTTGCTTATGAGAAAAAGTCAAGCAAGTCTACCCAATAAGCGGTCATGCCTCTGATTAGGAGATAATGCATTGCTCGAGCGTCCTCGATCGAAGCTTTGTAGAGTTTTCCTCTCCATGCGCGAACTTATTAAAGCTCGTACCTCCGAGTTAAGGCTTGGACGTTACCGAGAATGAGCATTCACTCAACACTTTGGTGAGTGCAGCAGTTTCATACCGGTTACTGTCCAAGCCCCTAACTCCGAGGTACGAGCTTTAAAAATCTAGCCTCAGGCCAGACAGCCATCATGTCGAAGACTACACCCATAGAGGAAGAAAGGCCTAGAGACTGCGATGGGAGCTAGTCAGGCGGACTCGTTTTCAGTAGTGCCCTGTATTAGAAGGGTGCGACAATGATGTCAGTGCAACATTGCGGTTGAATTTTGAACCTTCAATTCCGTTCCAAAACAATGGGTTTACATGGGTCCCAGAAGGTTCAAGATTTAACCGCTAGGGTGCGCTAGTTTTCAGAGCTGATGTATGACAGCTGAAAGGCTGTAAGGGTAGGGTATCTGATTCTTCAATCGGTTGAGGCTGCACTGTCTGGAACTTACCGATTTAGCTGCAGCAAAAATAAGGAACAAACATAATTTTTACTCTGCTTTGTTACTTCATCTATGTTACGCCGCTGTTACTGTTAT
The DNA here is from genome assembly GCF_007210705.1 of Tigriopus californicus. Lineage (NCBI taxonomy): Eukaryota > Metazoa > Arthropoda > Copepoda > Harpacticoida > Harpacticidae > Tigriopus > Tigriopus californicus. Next base: position 3,465,838 of record NC_081450.1, on the reverse strand, counting down.
TCGAATTGATGTTAGGGTTAGGGCTCTATAGTAGAAGATTACTATCATGAAAAGCGACCTCTGACGGGCGCAGCCTCCAAAATCCAAGAAGCCAAATTTCATAACGATGGAAAATGATCGGCACCAGTTTTAGGTGACAATGCGTGCTCTAATACTGCCGAGGACTTTTTTAAAGGAGGGCAAATGTCATTTAGAATCTAGCTTAGATGATTTTGTTTTGATTCTTCGTTTGAATTTGGAGAAATTTAAGAAATGTTTTCATAAATCGACAGAAAGTCCAAGAAAATCACACAACTTCAACTGGTGTTGTCAATACCAATGCAATGTATAATTTGAAAGAAAAAACTAGCGCAGGTCCGCCTGAGAAAAAATATGGGGAACGAGTCAGATCTTGGTTAACAGCTAGTCACAATACCCATCATGGTTTACATAGTGTCCACCTGAAACAGGATCAATGGATGCTTCTCTATGAGCGTTATGCCCAGTTCAAAAGTGTAGTGACGTCATATCAGCTAAAAAATGTAGGTCTCGATCGTAGCATTAAAATAAAGCATACAAAAACTCGACGCTGGCCAGTGAAAGCTAGAAGACCGTTTATGATAAAAAATTCACTTCATGGGATCCGGTGCCTGCCACCTGCATTTGATTCCCAGACCAGGCTAACATTTTTCAGCTTTTTTTTAGACAGTGTAACAAAACGGCAGCACATTAGCATAAAAACTTGTAACATCCTTGCAACCGAGCCCCGAGGGGTTAGGGGCCCTTGCATCCGAGCGCCGCAGGTTAGGGACCCTTGCAAAAGACAGGGTGAAGCGTTAGGTTAGGTATGGTTAGGTTAGGATTGTATCAGCAATGGATCTGCTTCTTCAATCTCCATAAGCATGGGATTTACATCGTGTATGGCGTCACTCGCACTTTTGAGCTAGGGATAACGTCCATAGTGCTTCTATGGGGTCTGATATTGTAATATGTGAGAAGGTTCAACACTTCCCCCAAAAAAGCAATTAAGGCGAAAGTCATTTATAACAGAACGACGGAAAGTTCGAACACGTGCATTCAATTTCCTCATATCATCGTTCTTTGAAAGATAAATTCAGAACTTCAAAGATGTCCAAAGTTAACCATTTGATTAAAAAGATGATCACTTGTAATTATTTCAGATTGGGCTATCCGGTTAATTTGACGCTACCGAATGATCTAGCGTTTTGTCAAGCAGGCCAAAACGGACTTGACTCAATAGATGAAGACCCTCATGTCCTTGGTTTGGTTCTCCACCGTACCTTACAGACATACCACGAATTGATCCAAAACCAAGATGATCGCTCCAAGCAAGGTTTCATTTGCGAGATTGATAGTGAGCTTGAAATGCCTTTTCATATTTGTGCGGCTCTACTTTGCAAACTAACTTATTGTTGAATTTTCAGGAGAGTGGACCTGTCCATATCATTTTATCTTGATACAAGACACTTGTTTCAAAAGAATGAATGTAAAAAAGACTTATGACGGAGCAAGCGACTATTGCTCTGATTTTGGCTATCAATTGGCAAGGCCCACTAACATCATTGAAGTATGAATTTTATTGGAATAACAAGAACAGCTGTTTTAAAGTCAATGATGGATTCTTTCATTGCTAGGTCGAGTTTCTTCGCCAAATTATCTGGGAGGAGGGCAACAATGATAGTTACTGGGTTGGCCTCAGTTTTGCCCAAGATGGAGAAAGCGACCAGTTTGGTTTTTTTCTGAACGGGTCTATTGGGGACTGTCTAGCTGTGACGAAATATCCGAATGGCGACGTCCAATTTCAATTGAAAGCTTGTGATGGAACCAGGAAGGTTATTTGTCAGACGGGTAATGTATTTTCCCCCATCTATTTTACGATACGCCCACAACAATAGAATGTTGAATGGCATGTGGTTGCCCCCAGATCAAGTGTCTATTTCGGCTCAAAATGGAAAAATACCGGCTCCAATTGGACTATTCCCATTGGAAAAGATGAATGGAACAAGGAATGTACTTGCATCCCAGTTGGCTATCCTCAGTTCCGTGAACATCGGATTTCACTCCAGACAAGTCTTGCCCTTGAAATTTATCGGAAATGCCAGATTTACGTCCAAAGCTCATTCGTATCTCAAACTGGACGTCCTGAACGGAGCGAAAATATTTCATAGATCGGAAATCACACTATTGGTTTGGATGGACCTGGAAGATGATTTGAGCCAGCAATACGTTCTATTGGTAACTAAGGACAAAAGTACATTCAAGGAAATCAGTCATAACCAATCTAATTTCTAAGGATGCCAGATCGTCCGATGGCTCAGGGTTGCTAGTCAGTGTCAAAAATGGCCAATTATCTTTTGAAGTCACCATTCTCAAGGGAAACTCAACTTTTCCTCTTTTGGTGCAAAGCCCGGGTAATCAACGAAAATGTAATTTATTGATTCCATCCACGTTTTCATTGACATGTTCATTTGGTCAGACAACTATGGCAACACTGAGGTCAACCAACTCTCTTTGGTCGGATTCACTTTCAATGGGCAATCTGGCGTTGGCACCTTTTTTCACGGAACCCGATTTGGCTATCGCCTTGACAATACCAATCATCCTGTGAGATATTCCAACTGGAAATGCCAACAATAAAGATCAAAGCTAATCCAATGTGTCTTTTTCACACTTACAGGGCGAATATTTCAATTTAACCTCGCAGATAGCAAACACCCCAATGGCCTTTCCTTTCGTGCTTGGAACATCAAAAACCTTTGTAAACTCCAATGCAACAGGGTCTTCTACTACTTCGATGTGGGAGGAGGAAGCAAAGTCATTTCATGGCGGTCTGAGTTGCCTGCAAATTTTCAATTCCACTCTCAGACCTGCGGAAATTGCTTTTTACTCCCAATGTCCAGGAGCGGAGAAGCTTCAAAGTCGAAGATGTGCCACAGGATACTCGCATTTCCAAGAAATATGCTACAAGGTGAATACTAAAATGCCTCTTGCTCTTGCATGCTCGAAACGAGTTCTTGCGCGATGAAATCAAGCCCTCTTACTTCACCGCGAACAAAAGGGGACGTTTTATAAGAGTGATATGGCCCAAAAGGCGAGCTAAAAAGTGGGTCTTTTCACTTAAGATTGTCTTTTGTTAATGTCTGTGAATGGGTAGAGAATAGCGATCGGCGTTTTCGAGCAGAGGCATGGCGCGAATGTAACACATTCTGTCCCTTGGGAGCTTGCTTTTAACCTTTTAGGGCATAACTTTTCTAATGCACTTAAGACCCCATTTGACCTAGCAAGTGCGTCCTTGTAGTAACTTTGAGTCTGGCCTCTTTTAACTGCAGATAAGTTGGAACCAATTAAGTGCTCAACAGGCGGAAATTAATTGCATCGCTGAAGGATCTCGCCTTTTGTGGAACACGGACCAGGTGACATTGAAGCGTGTCCTTAAGGACAATTCCAATCAGAGCTTATGGCTGGCCTTGCATTTGGATGAGGCCAAAGGGAAATGGTTGTTGGGGTAAGCCACTCATGCGGGCAACCAGGGTGTTCCAAAAGGACTTTTCTTACATGGTTGGGCACTGTAGATGTCCTGACAAATGGAGGGTACAATGAGTAAACCTGGGACAAGTATAATCATTCAGCAGAAGTAAAACAAAACATCCGCGGAATACAAGTACACACAAGCAATCGTTTTGGCGATTTTGCTGTTTTGGACTCCTTGATCGCAAAGTTTTCCGGGAAAAGTAGTTCAAGGTCAATAGTGCTTGATTAAGAAAAAAGTAAAATGATCAACTCAACTTTGCTTGGCAACTCTTCGTAATTCATTTTCATGCATTTTGGGACAGTTATCTTTAAGCTATTTTAAATATTTTGAAGTGCTACAAATAGCAGAGTGAAAGATGATTCTTATGGTATTCAGAGTGTTCATTTCTCAAAACCTGGAAGTGTGATTCACCCATCAATTACCGACAATTTCAACCATAACGAGATGAAACAATGAGGAAAGAATGACGAGACCAATTGTGTGACGGGAAATTCGTCAAAATGTCAGTCTAAGGTTAGAAAATTTCACTCCCAAGTATTTCCTAAACACACCATAAGTGGGAAAAAGAGTTTGCAATTTTGTGCAGACTTTTTTGTGCAGAATTGTAGACTACAAACCCTCAACGGCGAAGTCTTTGATTTATAAAAGTAAAAGGATTGACCCCATGTGTTTAAAAAATTGTTTTGAAGCATATGAGAGCATTACGTATATTGTTGAATGTCAATCGCCAATAAATGACATATCTCTCTTGTGATAAACAACGGACTAACAAACTTTCGTTTCATTGGTGATCCATTAAACTATTGAACTCACGGCAAGTTCATTTCTTAGCCTGTTTTATACTTAGGGTTGTTTTTTCTATTTTTTTCTCACTTCGAGGCGCATTCAGGTGCTGTGTTATTCCTTTAACATTTTTAAGATGATTATACTTCGGCAAATTTTGTCAAATTATTCGGTCAAATTATCAGTAATCAAAAGACATCATCAATTGCTTGCCAAAAATGCCTTGACTGAGTTAGCTAAGCCAATTAAAGACGTTAACTTTTTGATAGACGGTCCGACAATGATTAACGAAATTGAAATTTTGAGCAAGGATGATTAATTGATCACCACTGCTGCTTCAGTCAAAATCAGGATCACTAACGGTTTTCACTAGACTCCGAATGCTCCTATCCCAAAATTTAAGTTTTTATTTGTAACGAACCCTCGGACAGATCCTGATGCTGTAAATTAAGATATTTACTTCATTAGGTTATCATTCGGCAATCTAGCTACCGCCTGATAACGTCCTAACACTTCTTGAGAGCTCCATTTGCTTAGTAATTTCCGTGGATTGAGTGAGAGTTTTAATACGTTTATTAGGCAGAGAGATGGTCTTTCAAGAAAAAAAAAAGTTAAAAATATCATCCGGCTTGTAAAACCAGGCACCTAATCATTGCGGGCACATGAAGTTATGTTTAATTTCAATGGATATGAGCAACAAAAAACGGCTTTTTGGTCTCTAAATCTCCAAACGCATCAATTAGAACATTGAGTGAAACGGAATAAGGCAATTCCCGAGAGGAAATATACATTTAGAAATCACGAAACCTCTTAAAGGATGTGGTAACATTATTCCTTCTGAAGACATAAACACAAAACCTACTCTTCATGAAAAGAAAAACCATGTCTTGACGGTTCATCGTTTCCAATTTATTCATGGTTAATATGATACCTTTGAATCCATGAAATGAAACTATTTATTAAATTGCATTGCTTTGAACTTGTAATCTATTTTCATCTTTGTTATATGAGGCAGGGACCTCCCAAAGCTCTGTCGCTAAAACCATAGAATGGTACTTTTAATCAATTTTTCTCTTTGTCAATCGATTGAAGATCTCAGCCCTTTTTGCTTGATTTGTTGCTTACATTGAGCAGAATTGTCTCTATTGAAAACTGCATGAAAGCACCTCCCAAAAGGTCGTTTTTTTGACACCTTCTCTTTCTGTTGGTAGAAATTAAAACAGGATAATCCTGAATTTGTAAGTAAGTAATCCAAGCGTGGCCCAAAAGGCGTTTTGCGGACAAACTAAATCTTGCTAACAAATTGAGCGAGAACACACTGATTCTTTGACTATCCGATTTTTGGAATGATGCTGAGCATAGTGGCCTCGCAAAATATTGACAACGTCAGTCATTTTTGGTTCCCTGTACAATCGTCTCGGTGAAAAACAGGGACCAACCAAACACATTGTACAGTAGTAATTGGAGAAACACCCGGTTCTACTTTTGGATGACCTCCAAAATAGGCTGACAATGTTGATGGGATCTGGTCCTAGTAATCAAGGCCCAATTACAAACGAGACATCATTCAGGAAAATCTAATCGATTGTCTTTCTGATTGAGAATCAATGAAGATTAGATGAGGCGAAAAATACGAGCAGTCAAGCTTGCAAAAAACCATCCCTTAACTGCAATGAATGGAATTTTCTGCTAATTTTCCCGATTAAAGCAAAACTTTGGTTTTAAATTAGCCTTTTTTCAACGGTAGATGGCGTTAGCCTCTGAAATCAAAGCCTTGAAGCTGAACACGTCTATGATTTGTTGTGTATGGCCTTAATATTAGAGCGAATAAGCGATCGATGCTTACATTAAAAATATTCATTTTTATACTGTTCCATCAAAGGAAAAATGGTCAGAATTTCTTTGTATAGAATTCATAGTAGCTCGCAATGGTCCTTACCGAAAATGTGTCAATTTAAATCTGAAGGGAACAATACTCGCACAGTAAATCCAAAAAGGTTCATTTATCGCGTTTACAAAGTACATAGTACTTACGGAGTATATATTAACACCGACTTGCGACTTGAAATGCTATTCGATCTCGTCTACTCGGTCAGGATTTGCGTCGTCTATTAGTTAACTTGCAACAGCAATTTATGCATCATGTTTTAAACATGTTACCTTTTCAACGTGATTTTTAAGGAAAGAAGAATAAAAGTCATTTTTATTGTCTTTCTTTACTAGTTGTTAATCTAGCATTGTGATACATCAATGAAAGAAAGAAAGAAAAAGACAAATGCCTCCTTTTATGCAGATTGTCTTTGATTAAATTTGGCCATGCTATTTCAGAAACGGTACCGAAATTCCATTGGATCATCCCCAATGGGCTCCAGGACAACCTGCGGGAGTCATGGGACTAGAAAACTGCGTCCAAGTCAAAGCTGGCGGGTATGTTCACTGGGACCATAAAGGTCCTGTTCTTGGTTGAAAGTAGGTTGATAAAAACGGGCACGGCAAAAGCAATTCATTTTGTTTAACAAGCCATGTCATCGTCCTCAGGAATGTGTTACATATTTATTAGCAACTGGAAGTTGAATTGTTTGAAAAATGACCGCAACTCCTTGCATGGACTTGCCAATTCATATGCCTGTCAGAGGCCATTTCAACCATTGCTTTCTTCTTTTAATTTGGTCTTTTGTGTGCTAGAGAGCCACCACTTCAGCGCATTTTTGCAATAAGCCTGGGTGAGATAGGTTCTCCGTCTGTGGGCGTGGCATAGCATGCAAAAGCTTCATTGAGAATTATTAAGGAAGAAAATCCAACCAGGGAACTCTCTCATACTCAACTGCTCAATCACTACGCCAGTTTTCCTCCCCAAGAGCGCATAAGAAATCTAAAACCTACTTTTTGGGGCTAAACTGAGAACTTCTTAATTGCATGTCATCTTTTTCAACACACAATTACTTTTGAGCTCCTGAGGGGACAACCGCAGAAATCGATCAACAATGGGCGAGAAAATTTGGTAACTCCTAAACCATTTATTTCATCCAAGATGAGTGAATCACACCATCATGAGATTTTGACAAAACTTTGACCCAAGATCTGGGGTAGGAACTGAAAAGAGATAAAAAAATTCTGCCCACCCTGGATCAGCTACATAATTTTTTGGAACTATCACTTATAAATAAACCCCCTTAAAAGTAATGCGTTTAAGTGACACGGTCTAGAGTTCTTAACTTATGCATACAGTATGTATTGAAAAAGGGTTTAAAATTGCCCCAACTCTGGGTGAGTCGGTTTTAACAAAAAGCCTGTTGGAAATTCCAAGCAAGGTCTATTATTAGTCCATGGCTCCTAAAAGGCAAGTAGATAGATAAAAATAAGGCACTAGGCCCTCATCTAAGATTTTTTTACAATTGTTTTGCACTAACACTACATGAGTTAACATCGTGGGAAGTATGGATGCACGGTGTTTTTACTCTCTTACATACACACGAAATAATATTTACTAGTTCGGGAATGATGTAATGACTTCTGTTTACAGACAATTGCACTCGTCTAAATGTGAGGGCAATAGTCATTTCGTCTGCACACGACCATTGCTCTCGGAATCCTTGGTGGAACAAGAACAATCAGAATGTCCCACAGGATTCCAGAACTACCGCGGAACTTGTCTGATGTCCGTGAATGATAAGCTCACTTACGACGAAGCTCAGGTACTTGATATCTTTGTGCATTGATGATGAACCCGTGTGAGTGTGTGTATGTCTCAGTCTCGTGGATTTTGGGAGAACACTTGGGTGACATGAGATAAATATATATTTTCTGGTTCCATTTGTTCTAGTTGGTTTGTGCCGCACAAGGATCCCATATCTATGCTCCCAAGAGCTTGAGTGACAATGGCTTCATTCGAGTATTTGCCAATCTGATGCGTAAGTCATCTTCATTCATCATCTCAAGGTCATCCATCAACTCGACGTAATTTAACGACTTTGTTGGGAGTCACAACGAACTAACTAGTGGAAAGCTAACAGGAAACCATTCATATTTTACATTACTGGCTAAAATTGGCAATGGTTAGATTGTAGGTTTCTTTCAGCGGACACTGAGTAGGTCTTGGAAGAAAAGGATTCCTTTTATGAGTTTTTGCAGAGTCAAAAATGTTATGGATATGTTCTAATTTTAAGAGAAATGGCATCCGAAAACAACTACAGGATGTACGTAGTATAATTTAGCAACTGGAGTTCGCAAATAATAAACAGTACACAAGGATCTTCTTTTAAAAAAAAGTTCCAAGTCACAAAACCTGTCGATCAACAACTTTTAAGATTTTTACCTTCTTTTTGCCCAGCTCTGGTCACCCTGAAAAAAATGGAAGAAGGGGGCCAAAGGCGACCAAAAAAATCAACAATTTTATGGTTCTGTTTTCAAAACTTTAGTTAAAAAGTCATAATCTTTTAAATGTTTGTATTCAGTTCAAAATTATGCACGAGACATTTTACATGGTCTTGTTCATTGTCTTTTTGCTACGGTTAAACCCGTAATTTTTAGTATTTCCATTCATCCTAAACAACGTGTTCTGTCAAAAACATATTTTTGGCTTTTAAAAATGTGTCCCATTTTTGGTACTCAAAAAAAGTGCTTTCTAGTGTTGAGGCGATTCCCCACTCGAGTCTGAGTTCAATCGATTCTTTTACGCAATTTTGGAGAAATTGGCCGGACTCGAGTCTTTTAGAAAGGACTCGAGTCCGGACGCGTCAAAAAAAAAAGGATATTAAATTGTTCTTAGAATTTCTTAAGACGTGTCGTTTTGCTAGACCTGACTCTAATAAAAGGCTGGAGTCATCTATCGTAATCAAGTCCAGACTTGGAGAGCTCGGCAAAAAGTCAGATAATCAAACGACTCTAGCCGGACTCGCCCCAGCACTAGTGCTTACCCTGAGAATGAGCCTTGACAATGCATGACATGTTGAACAAAAATCTCTTGCTCAGTTGCGTGATTAGGTTCCGTTACTTGTTCCGCTTCAGGGACTAGACAAGAATGCATTCAGGGTCCCTAGTACGACTGTCTGTCTGCCAATCGAAGGAAGTAAATAATAGATCTAATTCTATTAACAAGTTTCATGATCCCAATCATAACTTTTCATTGAGTGCGAATCTTCGGCCTAAAAAACCTACCGTTGGAACCAACATCTTGAGCAATTGCATCATCAATTATCATCAATTAACAGTCATGTAATGTCCTATGAGATGTATTCTCGCAAATAAACACTTTAAAAAAAATCCAAGACTGCTTTTTAATTTGATGATTATCAGTTCAATCACAATATTTTTACTTATTTCCATACTTTTTTGCTGTCCAAACATATTTTGATAAATAATAAAAATGTTATTATATGTTTTGAAATATTGTCCTTATCAAGAGCAAAGGAAAGATAAGTATTGATGATGCGTGGTCTTGATATCTTTCCAGTTTCCCGAGATGTTTGGATAGGGATTAGGAAGGATGTTCCAGTGTCATACATTGACAATGATCCCAGTCTGAGACATCCGTTACGGGTTCGTGAATCCGTTTCGGAGGCTCAATTTTCCGATGGAAGCCAATATGGTGAGACTGATTTCGATTTTCAAAAGGTCTTGATGGTGACGCCGTGGAAGAAGGATTGTCTTTATTGGAAAGAGTCGCTCGATTTCGTTGTCAGGGACGCCAATTGCGACGAGGAACACGCTTTCATCTGCGAATGGAAAGGTAGGTTAGCCAATCAAGGAACCCTCCCTATCTTTTCCCACCTCGTATAAGCAACATTAGATCCTCTCCATAAAAGACTCTTCAACGCAAAGATTCGGCTTGGATGATATTGAGAAATCGAAGGATTCATGCGAATTTCTAACTGACATAATCCCTTCGGATTTGGAACCCTTTTTACCTTCAATGAGCCTCGAGGTCTCACTTCACCTTCGAAGTCTCTTCCGTAGTTTATCTTACATGGACGTAAAGGACGCAACCTGTGTCTTTGCGACGTACAGCGTACTAAATCTAACGTTCTTATTAGGTTCAAACTCGATATGTCCTCCGAACTTTCTGCACTTGGGAAAGAGCATGGATGGTGTGAGTTGCTTGGCCCAACTGAGCGAAGTCACTGAGTACTTCAATAAGACTTGCCACTCGGCTACTGGCAAATCGGTTCCATTTGCCCCGACATCTTCCCAAATGGTGGAAGCTGTTCTATCTCGTTTCAAGTAAGCGCTCACCATTTACTATACATTACCAATAGATCTAAGGCCCTCAGATTGGAAGTCTGATCCCAACTCGTTTTGACAGCGTGTCAAGATCTTGGATCAACGCCGGAAATGGGACCTTTCACGAGGACTTGCGGTTCCACCACTCCTCTCCATCGGTTCCATCCCCAGACCAAGGTGCTTAACGTCTGATTTATTGGGCTCGTACATTGGGTTGGTTTGGTTTGCTTGTCAGCACTTGGTAGATTAGCTTTGCCTCTGAACACCTGATCCAATTTGGTGGAACATAGTTTACCGAAGGTTGATCTCATTCCACTGTGTACTACAAGTGCTTCTTGGTCGATTCAGGCGGATGCCTCCAATTACTGGATAATGGCGTTATCATCTCAGCCAATTGCAATGCCAAGGTTTCTCCCATTTGCCAAGTCAAGGCCTGTCTTACCACCACGGGGCTTCCATGTCTGTTTCCATTTAAGTACCGCAACATCTCTTGGGGGGGCGAGGAAACCGAAATTGAGTACTGGCAATGCTCGTCATTGGATCTTCATGTTCCCTGGTGTGCCACGGGTAAGTTGGATCTGGAAACTGACAGTCTTGCATGTATATTCTATCGATTCATTTTTTTTCCATCAATATTAATATATTTACGAAAGACACATTTTAGAAGATGAAATATAACCTCATCAGTATGCAATAAGTTGAGCCTCAGCTTGGCCTAAAAAAATACTATATGCCATGTAAAATGTCAACCAAAGAGCTTTTCCTTATTAAATCATTATCCGGGATTCAAGTAGACTCAATCAATGTGATGTTCAAGTAATATTTGATCAAGCCTTCGTCGGCGGTCTCTCGAGTTAAGGTTATTCCAAATGAGCTAGCTTTTGACAAAGTTGCTAAATCAAGCCTATAAATCCCCAGTCCCACCCATCTCGAATATCGAGCATCACGTTGTATATGTTAGCATCACAGCCAACGCAGAATATACTCAATCTAAGTAATGTCATCCACTTGACGATTAACCATCATCAAGCCTTGCCAAATAACAAAGAGCAGTCGGTCCTATTTTCGTTCATCTTCTATTAGGATAGCTGAAACATTACGGGAAAATTTTCGTGAATGCTTTCATTTGAGAGACGTAATTCATGCCCTCACGAGAGATATCCAGGCTCATTGAGATTAAATGCAATGTTCAAATATAGATATGGACCACATGCTAATTGAACAGCGCCCAAAGTTGAGCACTCCTGAATCCAACTTTTCATTCAGAGAGACCGCTTCAACAAGGGAAAGCGAGGCTTTCATTTTGCATCCCCAGCCTTCAAAACTACAAGGCCACTCACTGATTGAGGTTTAGAGGGGCTGAAGGTCGCATCTTGCATCTCCAGTCTTCCATTCCCAATGTCGTTTTCCACGGGCTCAGATGATTGTTGGTGGTCTTCTGCAATGTCACGCACTAACTCTGTTTGGACGTAATATGTTGTGCCAATGTTTTGGGTCTTCTCTTCAGGTTTGGAAGCAGATGGGAGAATAAGTACTTGGGGTTATTGTCTACCCGATTGTCCGAGTGAGACGCCAGAAAAGGCCTGTTTGGAGGGACCCATTTTCCCGGATTTGCCAGACGAGTATGATGATCCCTCTGCGGTGAATTATACAACACAGTTCGACCCCAATGAAGATATCGTGCTCAAGGATGTGAGTAATCTGATCATTGAGTGTGCTGGATGCCTAGGCCTGATCGAAATAATCAGTAAATAGCGTATGATTGCTCATGAATGCCGGGTGGAATATTCGAAAATCCATCACTTTCCGAGCGAATGGCAATTGGACAAGATACAGTAGAGACAGAACTTCTTGTATATAAGTACATGATGTTCTGTTGGGAATCTACCATTCAGAACAATTTGAGCTTGAGAGCGTAATTGGATGGACAAAGGAAGCGATGGTAGGAATTTTCTCGCGTGCTTGATTGCAAATTTCTATTGGGTTTTTGCAAATGCTCAGTTACGAGTCGCAACAAATTGAGCCTTAACATAGATTATTAGAGAACGTCAATGTATCTAATTACTAGGGATGCAATTTTCGTGGAAAAAGAGGGTAAAAAAGTGCAACTTAAAGTGCATGAAAAAGGTCAAATATCACTAGCTAAACGCCCCCTTTAACGATTTTTTAAATGATTAAGGTCCAAGGCTTTTGTGACAGGTTTAGAGTCACTGAAATCTTTGGCCTAAAGTAAAGCCATTTTCTCACCTAAAAATAATTTTCAACGATTTATTTACTTCTTTTTTGTAAGTTCATGTGACTGCAATTCGCAAGTATGGGTTTTGATGCCTTTCCAGTGTAAAAGAATGTTGTTAGCAAATATTGCCTTGTTGTTGGGCAAGACCTGCTTTCAGAGATGCTTTTGACGGTTAATTGAGGAAAATTGCAATTGATACTGGAATTATTAAAAGTGCAAACAATGCTGAAATTATAAAAAATACAAATGAATGAGAAAAATATAAAATTGAAAATGATACTAAAATTCATAAATTGAAAATGATACTAAAATCATAGATATGCAGATATTACTATGATACTTATAATTACCAATGACCCAAAAATCATTGAAAAGCAAGTAGAAGTAAAATTATTAAAAAGTAGCGATATTTACAAAAAGCTATTAAAGAAAGCAAATGCCTGTTTGCATGAAAAGTGATTGCTCCTCGAACATCAGTTATCAAACAAGGAGGTCTTTGTGAGTATTAGAACTCTTGGAACGGTTTCGTTAAAAGATCTTAGAGCATTAACTAGCATTATGTACATGATGATGTGTTGCAAGCATGAATCGTCCATTGTATTCCAGATTGTGACTTTCAAGTTTTTGGTGCATTCCATCGCAAAAGTAAATGCTTGAACTATTTTCCCACAATTTTTTATACAGAACAATTGGGGCTCCTGCCTGGAAACTACGTTTTGCTTAAGAACAAATTGAAGTTGAATTGCGAACTACAACAAGAAACCAAGTGTTTGTGATGAATAGTCATGGTGCAAGAACAGCACCTTGCATGCAGAAAGGTTGCATGTTTCCTTCATTAGACAGCCCACACTGAGCTTTATATGAACCTCAAGGAACGAGCACCCCCCATGAGTGCCCCTTTGTATTCCACGGGATACATTCCATTGCACTCGAAGTTCGTTAACAATGTAATTGCCCATCCAAATGTTGCAATTTATCCACCAAGGCCAGACTCCATGGTTTTGATTCGGCTTCAAATCGGGCAATTAGATGTTTGACCAATGATATACCAAAGTATGTTTTCCTTTGAAACTACATGCTATTTTTGTTACTCCAGGGGCTGTGCCACAAGTAGATTCATTTGTAGCTAGCAATCAACCTCTCAGGACCTGGGCCATCATTCAAAGGGTCACGGACTCGACGAATTCTTATAATTAATTTCAATACCAAAACATCATGCCAGAGAAGCTATTATAGATGAGTCGAGCGTGCAAAAAGCGTAACAAAATTGTTGTTAATTGCCGATGCGTTCTTAGATCGTACGATACGTACGTACAGATTAAACCCATCTTGTCGTTTCTCATTTTTTGGGTCCAAAGTTTGCCAAAGTGTGATTAACCTAACGCGTACTAGAGAGCCCTAATAATATCGAATGTTTGGCTACAACATGGCTTTACTTGTCATCCTCGCAAGGTTTTACATTATTAACCTTCAAATTCATCACATGAGCTGTCTTGAGATCAAAAGGCATCTTGAGTAACAAATCAAGCACCAAAGGCCTTTTCGTAAGCAAAGGCTGCTTTTTATTGCATATTACTTCATCTGCGTTCACTGCCACTTCAGATTTTTCTCCGTTTTCTTTTTGTTTTTTAAGTTTCTATTGAAGGAAACGTATGTTGATCCAAAGCTGCTCAAGAATCTTCGCAGGATTTTGCATTGTCAAAGACCAAAAATCTAATGACCTTAATTCCTGGTCAAATTTGAAACTTAACCGATTAGGAAGGTCCATTTAAAGGCCAAAACCTCTGTGGCTGTACGGGTTTGAACTATAGATTTCACGCCTTCCTTCTTGTATTTCATAGTTCGACTTCGTCTCCTTCGATTGTCCCGAGGGATATGTCTTCGAAAAATCCAATAACATTACTCACCGCGCTTGGTGCTACGATTGGGAGTTTCGCCATGACTTTGATCTCCGAGCAAAATGTAAACGTAAGTAACGAGGAAAACGGATGAACGCTTCAAGGTCCAAAGGACCAATGTTCTAGATCAGGTTAGGCAGATGACGTTGGAAAGTGGGAAATAAGAACTGGATCACATTACGGCCTATGATTTAGCTTGAGGGTTTGCTGGACTAAGCAATTTGTCAAGTTATTGTCGGCAATCCTTTTCTCATTGGGGTGCTGCAACCGTTGGTTTTGCGTTGTGATATAACCACAAGTTAGGCATGTTTAATGCTTTTCGAAACAGTAGCACAGTTTTTCCGGAATCTGCTTAATAGGATTTGTGACTGTACCTTCCTTTACGAAGCTCTACTGATGCCTAAAGCTGACTAGTACTGTATCGCTGGCAGCTTCGAATCTTTAAGCTTAAATATGTCATTCATCGGTTTATTGTTGCAAGGTAGTTTGTAATTGAAAGAGAGGTCAATTAGGGCGTATGGTCAAGAAAATGTAGCTACAATCGCAAATGCCCTATACGCCATCAAAACAAGAAAAGCCTTTCATTTCTTTTCTCTTTGGTCTCTTGAGCATCCCAATAGCTATTACGGGTGATCTTTTTTTTGACTCAAAGCTCCACAGGGATGTGCATATGTGACTGATAACCACATCAGACAGTAAATGTATAATACTCTTATCTTCTCCTCACAGCCATTCAATGTCCCTGCCCTCCGTGGTTCGCCCCAGACACTTGGGCAGGCACTTTTGATTGGGGATTCCAGCAGCCTCCGATCTGTCCGTCAGATCTGGCTTTTGAATCCAGACCATTGGACTACCTTACTCAAATCACTTACAAATGTCCCGAGGGATTCGTATTCGAAACGCCGTGGCTTCCGTCCGTGTTGGAAGAGCGAAACGAGACGGGCCAAACGGGCAACGAAAATGATACATTGGTCTTGACTTGTGGTAAACATGGCGATTGGGATCCGCCTATCCAACCCAAATGCATTCGTAAGTATATTTGATGGATGGAACAGATAGGATGACGTGTTCACGTCTTGTTCACTTTGTTTCAGCTGTGAATTGTACCGAGGACCCATTCATAGTCAAGAACAACGATCAGGGCAAATTTACATGGAACTTGGACGTCAGAAACAAAAGTTTCACTCACACCATTAAATATTGGTAAAAAAAAATTAAAACAATATGTAATGGATGGTACCTTCAGAAACACCTTGAAGAATGAATATATCCCTTGTTATTGGGATATTGAAGCAAGAAAGGAAGATGACGTCAGCATCAAATTTTGAGAGGCCACTCGTACTTTTGAGGGTGAATAGTTCTTTGTTAAGAGATTAGATTCGAGTTAAAGTTCTTTTATCCATGAAAGGAATGGTTCATGAAGCATTGTATCTTTATAAACTGTCAGAGCTTTACTTATTAACATGCTTAAAAGTACTTTTTATCCAAAAAAAGTCATTCTTGGACTTATTTTTTCCCTTGTATAATTTTCTAGTTTTACAATAGACTTTTTAAAATCTTAGAAAAGTTTTTGATTATTGCGATTTCAATCTTGTTTATTTTTTACATCTTCTATTTTGAAAAATGCCCTGATGACCTCCCAAAATTTGGGCTGACATCATCATGCAGCTGTTGCTTCAATGTCCTAATAAGAAATGTGTGAGACTAAGTTTCAATAGAGGCTGCTTCCTTTTGATAAATGACCTCCCAAACGTTAAGACTTTGGGAAATTTAATTAACATATAACCGGGGATTTTGGGGCTAAAAAACGATGAAATTTGGACCACCAAATCCGATGTAACCAAGTAGCTGTGAAATGATATCGTGAATTATATTCAAGAGCTAACTAAGTGTGCTCCTTATTTACTTGGAGTAGGTTTTTGAAAATCTTAGTTTTTATAATATTTTTAGGTATGGAAGTTTTTTCATGTGGACTAGAATTCCATAAAGCAATAAAGTTAAAGTTGTTCCTTATGACTTTTTGAGGTAGAAAAATGCCAATTTGTGTTTGGGAATTTCTCTGTAAACTTGATAGGGCTTTTTGAACACCGTGAACAGGGAGACTTTGCCACAAAGCGGCATTCATTGAAGATTGGCCATTTTGTCTCATGAACTAACAAGGCTGTGTTTGAAACTGTTTCAGGTGCCCACTGAATGGCTGGGGATATCCCAATTCCAAAAACACTTCCATTGAGTCGACTTGCCAAGCGACAAAGAAGTGGTCTGTTAAATTTGTGGAACCGTGTCAAGGTAGGTTCCATCCAAGTAAGAGAATTCCAACTTCTTGACACTTTCTTGAGTGATGTCCATGATTTAAAACCGGGCGGAGCAAAAAGAGTACATTTTATGGCCTAGTGTATTCTGGGTAATAACTGACATGACAAGTACATCTGCATTCTTTGCGCTTAATGTTGAAAGCATTTTCATATTATTATCACATGTTTTGGGACATCCCTCACAATCTTAGCTATCCACTCGATGCAGATATTTCCAGCAACTGATTGAATCATGCGTGACTGCATTCGAGAATGCCATGTCGCGTTAATATTTTTTGCTTGAGACTGGGATCCATTGATAGGTGGGGACTACAAATGGTAGGTTTATGCAAAAACACCTGACCGATAAATTTGCATATCTTCTCCATTTCCAAGTCGAGCGCACCACTGTCATTGAGCTCATAAATATGCCGTCTTTTTGTATCAAAAAAGATATTTGTCTGGACTTTCCAAACGGAAAACTATCTATTCTGTTGTAATAAGTGCAACGTCAAATTTAGCCGGTTGTCCTTGAGTTCTGAAATACATTATTCAGTTCAAAATCAAATCTGGTTAACCTCACTTTCGATTGGACGCTCCAATTTCGAATTAATTCTAGCATGATCTGAAAGTGCTAAACCTGAAACATGATATTCTCACACCCAAGGGGACCTCTAATGATATGGACGGTCAGACTAAGAAAGTGGAATGGCATTTGGTAGCAATCGACCAACGTCGATTTCCTTCGTTTGATTTGGTCTGTGAGTGCTAAAGATTGAGCCTTGAAATTTTCAACTGAATTAAATTTCTGTAAAATGAACGCAGATGAAGTTGGCTTACTCCCTTCGAATACTAATCTTTGAGAGAGCGATTATTTCAATTGTTTTATAAGTGGTTTTGAGAGCGAATAACTTTACACTCGGTGTTCTAATAAATTGGAAGGCAAAGCACGAGGGTTGAAAAAAAAAAAACTACAAGCATTTTGATCCATCGCTGATACCTATGGTTCATCATGTGCTTGAAAAGTTTTAGGTAGCCAATGACAGTAGTCCATTTTGTTGGCTGAATTTTATTGTTGTTTTTCAGTGTTGCCATGCCCCGAAAAGGCTCCAGATGCTCCTAAAGGTGGATGGAAATGGGAGAGCTCGGAAACGAGTAAATACAAATGCCCCAATGGGCATATTTTCCTATCGGGCGAGGAGTTCTCGTATTCAAATTGCACTTCTATCCGCAAATGGCATCCTAAAAAGGTTCAAGATTGCGTCCGTAAGTCCAGACGAATTCTCATTACTCTTCGTCAGAAGCAATCTACTTGGCCAAAGTAGCCAACTCAGGAGCCAATGTTCAACATTATATACTGTATTTCAAGGATCCTAGTGGGAAGTATTGGCAAGGGTTTTTAGCTAATCCGCATTTGTGGACAAATATTTATGACAACTTTTTCCTATCGTTTCCAAGTTTCAAATTGAGCGTGGAAAGACCCGTCGTATCCCAAGTTGAGCCTTTTTTCAGTTCTGGTGGGCCCTTTTTCTCCCAAAAAGGCTGTCTTCAGGGCTTCAAGGTCCAGTGAACTAAACCACAAACTGGGTGGCGCATTTGTCTTTACTTGTCAAGCAAAAAGGTCCAAATATCGTCCTTAAAAAGTATTAAGCTTCAACATTTTTTGGTGATTTGCTCAAAGTTGGCGAAAAGTTTGAGTGCAACGCCCAAAGACCAAAAAATATGCAGATACATAAGCAGCTTTTGTGCATTTGAATCAAAGAGTGTCCTTAGAAAATAGGCCTTTAACACTACTTGCTATTTTAAGAGCATGCGCTCATGTTACACCATACCAATGTTTCTTTAGCCGGTCTCATTATCGTTAAGAAAGCGGTTAACGTTGTAAATTAACATTCAACGTTCAACGGCTAAATGCCCACATGTGGATGCAATGCATGACATTCGCCTAAATTATAGGTGCTAATTTTGGATTGTTCAGAAGGGGAGTCATGAGGAAAACTTGGAAGAGGTTGTTTCCTTATTTTGATCACAGACAAGTAAAACCCCAAGAGAAGTCGACATTATCTATCCTCTTGGGAGCGCTCACTTTCGGCCAAGTAAACATATCTTGTTGACCAAGTGCTCTTTTTTTACCTTCCTTGCCCTGACCAAATGAGTTAGGCAGAGACTTGCCTCAGGTTTTATTTGACGTGATAAATCACAACGTTTAATGTGATTGAATGACTTGATATTTTTCTGCCAGTGAAGTAATTAAGAAGGGAGCAATAAATTGATTGTGCCTTGGGTAGATTCAGATTAGCCTCTAGTTGTAATGAAAAGGATATTCTCATGTTTGTCTCAATGAATAGAGTGTACTAGATATGCATTTATATTTTGCTCCAACAAAAACATTTTTTAGGGGAAGATTAAATTGAAAGGTAGCATCCGATTCGCCTTTACCTTAATATTTGTGCAGGATGTTCCAAAAGTAACATCGCCTAAGCAGCTGATTTTTTCTTAAACACGTCAATAAGATTATTTGCAACACCAAAATATCCTTGATTTGAGGCTTGTCATGATTTTGAAAATAAGCCATTGAACACAAAAATCAAGACATTGGTTATCTTTTGGGACCTAAATACAGTCATTAGCCTAGCATAAAAGTGTTTAAAGTCATATCAAATCGCGATAGATAACACATAACAAACGGTCTGATAACCTGTGTTCCCTTCACTCCTACGTTGTTAAAACGTCTTTCATCGTCAGACAGTGTTGCCAAACTCGATCTGCTAGTAATGGCCCTGGGGAAGCCATAAGTTTCCTGAATTAGGCCAAGAGCAACTTGGGTGCTTGATTTTTATCATTGAGTTGGGCCTGGCCGCACTATTGGCCGTTTTCTTACACTCTAAGCAAAATTAGGTGATACTTTCACTCGTCAAGCAAGGATCGTGTTAAACCCCAGAGGGAAAATATGAACAACTTGAACATTTTATTCTCAATATGATTTTCTCAAAAGAGGTTTCCCTTTCCCAAATTGATGTTTCATCATCCACTCAATTTGCCAAAACTAAATGATATTACCTCGGTGAAAATGATAACCTGCAAACCATCAGTGGGGCTAGAGAGACCCAGCGACCCTTACTTTATCATATTCATATTTCAAAAAAAACCAGACATGTATCGAATCAATAAAGTTCTTCAAAAAAATCATTCCTTGGACCTGGAGTTAAAAAACCAATCATCATTGACCTCGACTTAAGTCAATGATTCTAGATTGATGTCGTGGGAAAGTGAGAAGACAGAAGAGGACATTCCTTTCCTGTCCAAGAAAGGACTTTTCAAGTATGCAGGTAAAGCATAAAACTGGTGTAGATTGAAAAAGACTTAATTTTCCTTCGGTATTACAGAACAACATTACTAAGCGATGATAATTGTGCTAACCTGAAAATTGAAACTCTTGGAAAGAATAACCTCTTTCATAACTTAGTAATAGGACCTTATTGACAAACAAAGTATGAACGAAAATGATTCCCCATCAACTAACGTTGAAGAAGCCATCCATTTTCCGAAAGACATGGCCTTAATTAAGTAATTTAACGACGAAACGGGACATGGTTGATGCTTCCAAAGTACAGGTCGTTTCATCTATTACCACCGATAAACTGTTCGATAAGAAAATGTTTGAGCAAAAAATAACATGCTTCACTGACAACCGAGGTTAAAAATATGGAACATTGGTGTTTGATGCCTGGAAAAAATTATGAATTCTTATTCAACCTCAAGCTCGATAGTACCTTCATCTAGCTATTTGAAGGCGCCACTTACACATCTTAAAACGTTGATAAATGACCCTCAAGTGATGTGGACTGAGACAGGATCGTTCCTAATCCCTCCTTCTTGAAAGAGACTCTGATCCCAACTTCCATAGAGGGATGATCCTATCTATCTCAGTTCTTGGTTCTGATGAGCATCATCGCATCATTCTCATGTCCCTTTTGCTTTGGATGGACCCTGAGAGAGAACGACGAGCTGTCGAGATGAGGATCAATGAGAGATAAAGACATGGTAATTTAGAGGGCTCCCTGATTGGATTTCGGAAAGGCCTGTTCTTTGCTCTCTCTCCTCTTACGACTGATGCAGGCTCATAGAGTACGTTTGATTTCCGAGGAAACCCACTAAGCAGGCAAGGACAACAGATTTCATCGATCCAAGTCTGGTCTTCTGGCTCTGAAGGAACGTCTCACTCTCATAGTCACTTTTACGTACGTAGGTACGTACCACAAGGTTGTCGCCAACACGTTTCAATAGGGTTCACCTTCATCGCTACCTTAAGGTCCTAGAAGGTCAGATGATGTCGAGAAAACTCGATGGATGTCACTTTAGAGGCTTTCTGACTTGACGCACGTCAGAAAAGGGTCCCCAAATGTTTCACCATTGGAATTCTTCCCGGTGCAGTTTCCACTTTTGGGTCTGGAATGACGTTGAAAACTTGTCCATATCATTGAATAAAAGAGGCACCTTCACTTTTTGGTTCCAGCTCGACATTGTTCCGCCTCTAATCCAGCAGTGCCCTTTAGTGGTATGGAAATGGATTGGCCCCATCAAAGCTCTCAACTTAACACTACCATCATTTACACGTGTCCTCCGTACACACTCACGTGGAAATTGAATCGGACAGGTGAGCTAACACGAGTAGCAATCTCTAACACATTCACTAATGACGCGATTCAGTACCTTTTCGGGGGGGTAACTTGATCTCTGTACACCCAAACCAATCACTTCCAGCCACTTGAGGTTGTCATTTCGAGTCAAAGCGAATAGCCTAGAACTGAGAGCTACAGCTGTATAAGAGAGTGGGCAGGTTTTTTTTCAAGATCAGGCGATTAGATCATTTCTAGATCCTAGACTGGACTAGATCCCCTTCATTAACCTTCTCGGGTAACAATTTTGAGTCTTATCAAAAGAGTTGACCAGAAATAATGCGTATATCTTTATTTGGATGAAGGCTTTCTTTTCGAACTCTACCTAGAGTTGTTCACATTAATGAAAAGTGACATGGGTGGTCCATCGACCGATCGATCCGGGACAAAGATGATGGAAAACGGACTCTCTTTTTGATAAACTATCTCAGCCTAGCTCATTCAACCTTACTTGAGTGGGATTTGCTGACCTTGGATCAGGTAGCTTTGAACCAGAAACCCTTAGGGGAAAGTGTATTTAGCTGTTCATTCGATTCGTTTCTTGCTGTGATGTGGAGGTGAACACTTCTGTACGATGGACGGTGAATTAGAAAAGAGAAGATCGCAAACTTTGAAGAGCCCTCAAAAGCAGTTTATGAAAGATAGAAGAAGATCTCTTCCGTTCTATGAACCATCTTATGAACGCTATGATGCTTAATTCAAAGTTGGCTCAGAGTTGAATTCTTCAAGAAATATCGTGATACAGGTACCAAACTTTCATGGGTTAGACAACAAGCAGTTATTTGTGTTTATACTGGAGTCTGGGCCTTTTCTGTATTCAATACTTGTCTTTAAAAAATTGGGCTTTTCTGCTTCTTCTATTCAGCAAAGTGAGTGACCAGGTTGCAAAAACAAAGATATCATTTTGAGGAAAACATCTCCAAAAAAACGTTGAATCTTTACTGTTGCACTCACTTTTATGTTTTTGTTCCATCGAATTGAACTTTGCGAAAAAGAATAGAACCACTTTTTAAATGGACAATGAGGCAAGACTCAGGACACATTAGCAGGTGCC
Source organism: Tigriopus californicus (assembly GCF_007210705.1). NCBI lineage: Eukaryota > Metazoa > Arthropoda > Copepoda > Harpacticoida > Harpacticidae > Tigriopus > Tigriopus californicus. The sequence goes on along the minus strand of NC_081450.1, from coordinate 3,443,143 downwards.
ATGATCGCAAAATATTTGACTTCTTTACCAAATCAAGGGATTTTATTGTTTTGATCAATTGAACACCCGTCCTACTTGCTATAAGGCGATCTGAAAGTTTGCCGTATGATTGATTGGATGATAGGATCCCTTATTGAGCGAATCAAGTAAAGAAAAATTGGCGAAATTGAAAGATTGGTGCCCTCATTTTAGATATTCCTGTTATGTCTTGTTAGCCAATATGTTCTATGATCAAGCAAAAATTGTATAAGATTATGTAGGTAATGTGTCAAATTGGTTAGTTATAGAAGGACAGAGGCCACTGATGTGAATTATGTCCCAAATGATTCTCTTTCTTTTCGTGATGCTATCCCAGCCTAAATATTGACTCTTTAATGTAAATACTTTTTGCTCAAATAATATAATAATTGCAAATCAAGCACTAATTTCATTTCCAACATTTTGCAGACATTGCCTTCTTAGAAGCAAAACAGGCTAATGATTGTAATTAAACTTGAAAGTCTCGCCTTTGGCTTGCCTGTCCACGTTTAGAGCAATTTTTAGAAGCTTGTATACAAATTGGGACCACAGAGTTACACAGAGCTGTCTTTCTTGGGTAGCCTAGGCCAAACCTTTCAAGGATTATCCGACCAGGTCCGACGTATTGAGGAGTACGTCGGATCTGTAAATATATGTGATTGGGACATCGAAGCAGGAAAGGAAAATGACGTCATCATCAAATTTTGAAAGGTCACACGTATTTTTGAGGCTTAATAGGTCTTTGTCAAGGGATTAAATTGGAGTTCCAATTCATCTATTCATGAAAAGAATGGTTTATGTAGCATGGCAATTTGATAAAATGTCACAATCTCACTCAATAACATACTTGAAAAATTAAAAAGATAGCCAAAAAAGGCTGGTTTTGGACGTCACGTTCTTACATTAGAATTCTCTAACGTTTTTGCAAAAGACTTTTTGAAACCTTAGAAAAGTTATTTGTCTAATATTGCGCGCTGTATCTTGGTTTTGTAGTACCTCTACTGTTTTGAAAAGCACCCCAATATTAGACGGCTGCTTCCTGAAGGAACCAATAGCTCAAGAAAATCTTTGGTCGGCTTTAACACCATAGTGTTGGATAATCATAAAATAAATCACCCATTGCGTGACACATTCTTGGTTCATTCATTGTTAATGTTCTAATCCAATTCTACAGTAGAATTCGACCCCCAATTCCCCTCGTCACGAGATTATCAATTTGACATCTTAAAAGACATCAATGGACCGTGAAGTGGAAGTTCAAGAGGGTTAGCCTTTCATTTGTGCAGACCACGTGACTTCCCGTCCCGAATTCTTTTCTGTAGCTCCCTTTAGAATCCATTGCAGCCCCTTAGATTTGATCTAAACGTTACTTTGAGGCCAATAAACAAAGCGTTTTCAATTGATAGTCCAACACGTGAGCTGCATTTGGAACAACAACACTGACCTTATGACGTGGCATCCATCGGATATCGATCCTTGCAATCGTAAGTTAGACATGCTTGGCTTCAACTTTGCACACTTGACTAATGCAAATTAATACCTTTTATGGGCCAATTCATCATCTTTGCTTTCTTGGTGACATCCCTGACGATGTTGGACAAATATGGAACGGAGGAGATCTGACCTCGTAATGATTCCCTGTAAGCAATGACATGGCTATTGTTCTTCCTGCTCTCTCTCTCTCTGTCTCTTGCTCGTTCTTTTTGAAGCTCTGGAACAAGTTCGACGAAACGGTCCCTGAAGTGCAGATGAGACTGACAATAGGGTGCAAACGTTTTCAATTTAATTGGAATTCTCGACAGGCTCAGATTTAAGGGAGAGATAGAACTTTGAGTGGAAAATTGTCACTTATTTGATGGCGCACAATCGACAGGTGCCAACTTACTTGTTCCACGGGGTGGGGGGGGGAGAGAGTGAGAGCGAGCAGTTTTTGTCATTTTGTCAATATTCTCTCGATCCAACTGATCCAAGCGAAAGCAAATGTAGGTGCATGTGAGTATTTTTACACCGTCATTTATTTCGTAGTGCGTGTTCCTTTCTTTGCAGTTTGCAGTTTGTAGTTCTTAGAGGTCGCATTTTCCTCATCAACTTGTTTGAATCCATCTCTTCGAATCTGTTTCAATCAAGACTCGGTCTAGATCTGGGCTTAGTGAACAATCTAAAACTATTTTTGATTCAGCTAAAAAAACTTTTATCATCGAAGACAAGGAGGTAAAAACCTACTTCAAACGTTTCCCATGAAATAATAATGAGGAAATTTATTTTACACTATATAACTATTTTTCGGGTGATTGGATCAAAAGGTAAGCCGAAAATGACCGGGAATTTTTCAAAAGTATGAAAGTAAATATTGTCAAATTTAAAACAATTAATTTTGTTGAAAATCACAAGACTACAATAAAAAAAAACAAAAATCACTAAGTAAAGGCATGAAATGAGATGTGACGTATTCGATATTGAAATGAGTTTGGTTCTTGTGTTGTCGTATTCTAAATGTTGTGATTGCATGAACATGTTTAGCTCATCTATTTTTATCCAACTAGATATTCTCTTAGAACAAAAGAAAGAGAAAATAAAACCAATGCAATATGTACTCTTCTTTATCTTAAAATGTATATTTTGAATTGCCTCCTTGAGGCCGGAGCATTTGCATAGGACGATGTTGATTTGAAACATCTACATAAATACTGTTCGGCTCGCCCAACAAGATGCACTGATTGAACAAAAAGGTGTTTGCCAAAAAGGGTAGAGGCCCAAATTTCCCGCATCCCGCATGATTCGTGAATATTCCGTTGCAAAAAGCTTTTCATGTTTTGCCTTTGAGAGAACTTTTCCATTTTAGTTCATTTCTTTGAACCATCTCTCTTGTGCAGAAAAGACTCACTTTTTCATTCATTGGGCTTAAGGAGAGGGTACCAAGCGACGGATTTGAACCACAAGGTAATAATGACATTTGACGCTTGGAAACGGTGAACATTGATCAAGCAAAGTTTCCATACAAAGACTAAACCGTTATAAATCTGACCTTGAATCAGGACATGGCAACGGATAAATGCCAATCTGTGCCGTAGATAATCTGATTGGTTAGCTATTAATATATTAGGTCAAATACATTGTTTATGATTTGTTTGCTTCCTTCAACCCTAAGAGGATCAGACTTGTACTCTAACTTGTGGCATACGCTCCAACTGGGACCACTGTTACTCAATGGACAAGAAACCGCAATCTCTCATTGTCGCATCTTGGCCAAGACCACAGACGTAACACGTTTTCAGAGACGAAGGACCCATTTCAGTCCATATCTCGAGTGGTCCCGCTTTGACATCAGTCCCCGAGTGATCGCCATTGCCTTGGATCTCATGGGAAAAAGGATATAAGCAGACAAAGAGCAATAACAAATTGGAACCGAACAAGAAGTTGGTCCACATCCTTGCTTCTCCAGTTCCTTCCCTCATGTCATCCATCCATCCATCCTTGATGAGTTGCTCTCTGTCCAATTACATCCAAGTTGAATTCGCAACTAGAACAACAACAACAACAACAGCTCATTGGTTTTCGCCCACAACACGTTATTGGGAATCACGCAAGCTCTGGATGAACAAGGTGAAGGACACACAAGAGGATCAATATCAAACTTTCTTAATGAAACATCAAAGGCCAATCGAAGCACCACCCAATAACGTACCCTTTACCATACTCACTCGCACATGAAGGGGAAGAAGAAGCATTCGAAGAAAGGCCACGCTCGTCGAAAAGGTCGTTTTCCGGGCCAGTGAACAGTTTTTGCCCGTTGACTTTTCAGCATTATTGGAAAACGAACGGACTTGCACTTGAATACAACACTACGTACAAACGACGGACCTCTCTTTGGTTTGGGTCAAACATCCGTGTAATTTCTGCCGTCAACCACCCAATTTCGGAAAGGCTGAATGAGATATCCAATATATGTATTCCGAGGAAAGAGGGGGTTAGTAATGAAGGATGAGCAAAAGTTCTTCTCTTCCCAAGACTTGATTCTAAGCATGTCTTTAAATCCTTATGATACATGTCTTCCTCTTTCCTTTGCTTTGTGGATCAATTCTTGGAATCAGAGACCTCAGGTAACAGTATGTTGATACAGGAACAAGTATCAGCCGCCAAATTATCAAACTCGAACTAATTGAAGGACCTTGGATCGAGACAAGATGACCTTGTCCATGAAAAGAGAAAACGTTTTCAAGATGATTCCCATCCCCTCAACCAACATAGACCTTCAATCTCCACGGGTTGTAGGTAAGGATATTTTTGTCCCCACACACTTCAAGAAAATAAGACACGCAGAACAACAAGTTCAAAGGGGTAACGATGACTAGATTTTCCATAACAAGTTCATAGCAATATCACAATTAGTTGTCCACAACGCCGACCATCCAATGATCGGCGGGGTTTAATACATATGGTAGTAATCGAAGCAGTTCGTTTTTTCCTCATCTTCATGGCCAGTACACGGTACTGATACCAAAAAGTAACAGTTCACCCTCCCTCAACTAAGGTATATATACACACACACACACACACACAGATAGTATACACGCACAACATGAGATTCGTGTCGTCATGCCCTTCACTTGGAAGTTGGACAGCGTGATTAAGATCCTCTACGGGGAAGCGCAGGAGACGTCAGATGGCGAGCATGGAAGGCAATTGAGTCCTGCTCAAGGTTCGTCTGTCCACTTAATGGCACTTGCCGTAGCCAGTCGAGCCGTAACCGTGCTTGCACTTGCAGTAGTCACAGTGGCAGTATTCGCCTTCCATGGAGCCGTAGCAATACTTCTTGCCGTAGCCTTTCTTGCCGTAGCCTCCGCAATGGATGTGACCGTGTTCGCACTTGCAATAATGGCACGAGCAATACGAGCCTTTGACGAGACAAGCCGTGCCGTGGGCCTTGTGGCCGTGCCCGTGACCGGCCTCCACACTGTTGGGCTGATCCAGGATCAAGAGAAGGAAGAACACAGCGGCCAAAGTAGAGGCAATCATCATTTTGTTGTTGAAGGACATGATGCTATTAGGTGGATGATGATATGTGAACGGAGGATCACACTGAACTTAGAAACTGGTAGAGATGTTCTCACTGTGGAAGCTGAGAGTGAACTGATGATTTTCTCGAGTGCTGTCCTCGTTTATATGTCAAATCTGTGTTTCACCTCGTTCTCATTGTTTCGCCAGTGTTTAGAGTGGCGTCCACTTGCTTGGACACCTTGGCCGCTCGCCTGTACCTACGTACAAGATTGTACATACCTACAAGTCACTTCAGGATAATATCAAAGCACCATCAATTTAAGCCAAGATTGCTAGTTCAATTAACAAAGATGCTCGTCTAATCAGAGAGATTAGTTTCATTGGAGGTTTGTTATACGTTCATAATTATTGCTAAAAGTTTATCATGCATTTTTATTTAATATGAATGATTATGACTTCGTAAATTATAATGTGCTGAAAAATGTTAGAGTTGGCCCGAAATAGACCAAGTACTTAGAGTAGTATTTACATACATTCAAGTTCTGGCAAAGTAAAATTGATAAGACAACAGAATTTGGAATACTCAAAGAGGAATCAAGGGCATTATTCGTAGTGGGTAAAACAGAGCATAAGTAGTAGGCATCCCATCCAAACGGGCGAAAAGTATCCATCCACATGCTTGTGGGGTAATAATCACAATCAACGGCCAGCGGGCTCGACTAGATGTTTCTTTCCTCTGGCCAGTCAGACATATCGATGTACAGTACGTCGTTCATCTCTGGAGGTTCAAAACCAACCGAATCATGTTGGCATTGGTTCAGAGTGTCAGAATCACAATCACACACGTACGCATGAGAGGCATTTACACATTGACAGCATCAACCATGTGCACATCCGAAGTGCACGATCACCAATCCCAATGGTCAATGCCACAAGGATATTTTCGCCAATTCAACTCATAGAGTAGGACATCTCAAGAAGGACAAGAGGATTCATCAATGTCATTGTCGTCTGTATGATTTTCCTCATGACAATGGATAATTGATCTATCTTGCGGTGGAAGTGAATCAACCGATGGGAAGTGGCTTTTTGAAACATAACGCAAATGAAAGCTGACTGTTAAAGATTCAAAATCATATTTGAACACACGTTTGTGAATCTCTTACAAAACAGATCGTGTTTATATACTATCCCTGAAGGATGCATCATTACAAAACCCACAGCAATTTCGACGGGAGCATCCACTTCATTCTTTTTTGATAGCCACATTGAATGCGGATACACGGTTCAAGAGAGCGCTAGATCATATTTCATACTTTGCTTTGATCCCTCTTGTGCACACTTTTTCTATGAAGCATTTGTCTTATAAATGTCGTCTAAAGACATCCGCGTCAATTCGTTGTCCACGAATATGTCATTGAATGATGGATCAATGTACAAGATCATCTCATCGAGGTTCCTTCACTTGATCTATCGTTTCAGAACACCAAGTTAATCCTCTCATGAGATAAACTCACATGAAATTGCCCGCCCATTTCAATGCGATCGTTGTCAATGAAACGAGTGCAAATTAATCAAGGGCAAGTAATCATAAACCATGGAGACTGAAAGGTTCGGGAAGAAACTGACGATGCAATGCCACACACCAACCACCACCAACCATCACCACCATCGTCCTAATAATGGGACCGAAATCGACTGGTTCGTTGCTCTTGACATTTTCGCGTTTGTTTCTGCTCTTCCTCGTGTTCAAATATGGAATGCATGGATTTCAAGGGTTCGAACCAACAATTACCAACCATTACCACCAAGGTCTTCAAGGCCAAGAAAATATTGGTGGCATTTGAACAACTTAGTAATCAGGCATTTGTTTGGATTCGTCCTTGATTAACTGGACTGGCATCAAGTCATGTCTGGTCGATGAGGAATTACGCCTTCTCGTTTGCGATTTGATTGGCCAAAAAGCACATATTTAGCATTTCGTAAAATTTTGTCTCTCCAACAATGGATTGACGTCAAACCAGTTCATCTGCGCATTTATTGTTCCATGTTCCAGGAAAAGTTTTTTTTTTCAAGGATGTATCAATGATCAACAAACACTAGCTGATTAGAGCGACCATCCGATGGTCTAGCTAACTTTTAGGATAAGTTGTATTGTTCTCTGTTTTAGGATTGAACTTTTTTTAGGATTGTGCTTTTCTTTCTTCTCATTTTCCGAACAAATAAGGTAATATACGAGTACCTTATACACCTTCAGAACAGATTCCTGTTTTCAATCAGCTTTGTCCCACGATTAAGATCATTTTGACATTCCTGCCTCTACAGAATATTTAGGCTGCAATCAAATGAATGATGCTTTTCCTTTTAATAACCCAGGCCCGAATAAAGGCCTTTTGGTCGTGCTTGCTTTTCCATAATCTTTATCTTCACCAATTATCGTGTCGCTCAACCAAAGGTTGGTCAATGCCTCGCCAAAAGAAACCAATATAACTGAACGGATCGTGAATGGTATGACCTGCACCTTTCGAACTGTTCCATGGCATCACCAACAAGGCAATGTAAATTAGTCAATTCAAGCTGCTGAGCTTGTGACACGACAAGTTCGGTTTTTTTTGCTGAGCCATGCAACCTTCAATGACTCGACGGAACTGCCTTCACTCAATGGCATTCATTATGATTGTGTCTGTTCTTTTAATCTTACTGAGTAGCAGACTTCTTTAGAGATCAATTGAGTCGACTACCAAACTCTATGGGATATACATATAAAGGCAGACGTTTGTTCTTGGTGCCAAATAAAGCCCGCCATCTCCAATCTGTCGAGGTCATTATTGTGACTGTAAATAACAACGGGATTTACGTTGTGTCAATGGGGGGAGGGGAAGAAATGGTGTATTGCGTGACTTCCCTGGGCTTTTAGGAGCCATGGGTCCTTGGGAAGATGCTCAAAATAGGCCACTCGACAAAAATCTAAGGCCAAGGTGAGGAACCTTTTCCCACTATTGGTACCAGAGGATTTCACCGCCAAACTGAGGCCTCGCCACTTACTCGGTCTCATATGAATAACTTTTCCGATTCACTGAGACGACGGGAGCATCTGGCCGAGGAACGTCAAGGACGCCAACGCTCCTGTCCTTCAGTGGTCCATGTTCCAATTGGATCGCGCCGGCAAATCGCGAAACGAGAAGGAGAAGGACGAGGACGGAGAAGAAGCGGGAGATGGAGGAAAAAACGACCTCGCACGACGGAAGATCGAGGTGGAATTTCAGTTCAAGCCAGATTGGGAACTTGATTTGTTGTGATTTCGCCATTAAAGTGCCGATTGATTGGCAGTGTTGATCCCGTGCACATTCGCGTCAAGCCAGTGAGCATTTTATGTGAGTAATGGGATAGCCAAAACTTCTGACTACAATAGGATCGGCACAGTTTGCTGATTGTTGCAGAGTTTCCCTCAAACCACAAACTCAGACTTTGAAGAGGAAGTAGGAAAGCGAATATCTCCGGATTTCCGGGGACTGACAGGGAATAAGGAGATGCTAATCATGATATGCCTTTTAATGAAGTGACTAGGAAGACTCCTGTTAGCCCACAAATACATCGATCGTGTTTGAATATCAGCCGGATAAGTAAATCACATGTTTTGAATGTCTCGCCATTTCGTTTTACATTCTCACTTTTCACTCCCTCCGATAAACGTCAAGATTGAATTATCTCCGAAATGGGCAATTTTCCTGGATTTTGCAATACGATCAAGATTCATGACGAAAAGATGGCGCATAATCTCGATTCTATCTTAGATTCCACACAATGCCAAGGTTGATATCCATACATGAAGAGCCCATTTTGAAGTGAACATTGGCGAGGATTTCCATTTCTCAAGAAATCAGCAGCCATTCATGTATGATTCACTTTAATGAGGCTTATTTCCCAGACGCATATCTGGCTTTTTCAATCTAGTCACCGTTCATCCAAAATTTTCCCCGAGCTTCCTTTTTCGCTTAGCAGCAAAGGGGTCAAACTGAAACGAGCAACTGGGCTCATTAAGACATTCCTGTTCTTGGTCGACTTGTCATCGCCACGTGTTCTAAACGAGCGTTTCAAAGTCACACGAGAGTGTCGATCAAGCGCAAATTGTTCAACAGTCACTATCTGAGTTGGGAGTGTTGCCTAAATGTCAGTCAATTGGATTGGCATCAATACCAAAGGGCACATTGACAGGATAATGTTTCATTTGAAGGCCCTCGTGATTAAAAGCAGCCTCCCTTTGAGTGGAAACTTCATCCTTAGGCCTTGGGTGTATTCTACACTTGCTCCACTTTCCTGTTCTTATTGCATGTAGCGGTTAGAGAAAAGGACACGGATTTCGTTGTTTCAAAGCTTCACTGCTTGTATGTTTCGAAGCAGATCGTTGGGGACCGAAATGGGTTTTCGCAACCACTTCAAAATCCTGATTCGATGGAAATGTTCCAGTGGCTATTGAGTTTCCAGTGGAGGGCTAGAAACTTTCCTAGACATTCGTCGCATAACACTCCTCAGGTTGGGTGACCACTCACCATTTCTGTCCGTTAACCACAACTGTATGGAGACGGTTGGCCTTAAGCAGACTTTTGCCTAAACAATACTATGATTATTTGTCAGGGCACTTTTTGAGATCAGGGACCAAAGAGAAACAGCTTTAATCTAGACAACATTTTTATGTGTTGTTGTTTTGTACTTTAAACTATTTTTTCAACACTTTTGTACCTGCAATTGTATTGTGTGCAAGGTTTGCGAGGTTTTATTGATCTTCAGGGACCATCAATGATCATCAAGAAGATATTAGGGTCGAATGGATTATGGAAATATGGGAATAGTGAAAAAGGAACAGATTTTGACATGGGAAAGGTATCATGTGGAAAGTTAGATCCTGCTGTACCGTACATCCGAGGAACAGATTTTGACATGGGAAAGGTATCATGTGGAAAGTTAGATCTTAGTGAGGGAATCATTTGTTTTTAAATTCGTTGAAGCTATGACACTGTTGCACTTTTTCCTGAGAGATTGTTCCATATCTTAACAATGGCTTTGGTTCTTTGGGTATTTTGATTTAAAATATGAAAAAGTAGATATGTTGTTTCTCGTTTTCTGTGGTTCGAAGCTATAAGATTTTAATGTTTGATTTTGACCTTTTCAAACCAATGTGACACTAAAACCGTGAGACGAACTTTAGATCAGAATTCAAGAACAAAAAAGAAAAGAAATAGCTATAAATACTTGCAAGTGTACTATAAAGTCGATTATGTACTTTCATTGACTAAACATGAATATGCCCTTTGCAACGTTCACGTTCGTCGTGGTTCCCTTATTTAAAAAACTGTCATTATATATTATCATAATTTTGTTGAAGCAAATTTCATTTCAAACCAAGTGTGTCTACGTTCGTATTTTGAGTTATTCGCGAGGGCAAGTCCCAAACTTTACACGGGTCTCCTCGAATCAAGCTGGCAAAGCTGGACAAGAGAAACGCATTGTGGCATGTAAACTTTCCTCGCAGAAATTATAATTCCCTCTGACTTCTAGTAATGTCAGAAGTATGTTTCATGCTTGGAGGATATAAAAAGGGTTTTTTTTAACTCAGATTCGCCTTACGCTGGCAAGTTAGTATTGCATTGGCTGCAAGCATTGTTCCCAGGGAACCAAATTTGTGGTAAGAATACCTTTTACAGAATCTAAGTGGTTGCTCGAAATGACGTTACCCAGAATGCTTTCACGTGCTTTATCTAATTTGCGGCCACAATAGAAAAAAATACCTTTATGCCGAACCCACCTATTTAGATTATCTCCTTAGAATGTGAGAAACCAATTTGCATTGATTTAAAGGAGGAAAATGGGGGCTTTGGAGCGGTTTTTTTTTAATTTAGTTCACGTTCAAACCACTTCTCTTTCAAAAATGTTTATCAGGGGTGTTCAAGTTCTGTAGTGTGGCCAATGCTCGAAGAGACACCTGGTGGGGGAAAATGACCACCAGCTGAATTGACACGATGGCGACAAAGATGGTAGAATCACATTTCATTCTGGTCCCTTGTATGAGGGCCTCCTTCCATATTCATTCAATCCATCATGTTCATGTTGTACTAGTCTCTGTATCAGTGCTCCCTCTCAACAGGGGAAAAAACTTGCACGCTTTTCTGCTTTTCGTGATAGCAGAGCCGGACCTAATTAAATGAGAGACGACAGTTTTCGCTCAATGTTGGGCCAAATGGCCTCTTTTGTCATTATTTTCGACTCGTATTCGAGTGTTGGAGGAGGACAAAAGCAACGCCATCAAACCACTCCAGAAAACCGAACCCTACACCCAGCTTCGCTCTTCACATGGGCTGGCTTTAGTGTACAAGTTGATTTACCAATTACAAAGCGAAATGACATGTGGGGCCGAGATGGAACACGTAAAAGCTCTTTGCATGCTTACTAGTCGGTCTTGTGCCTCTATCTTCGAGGTTATGACGGAGGGTCTTCATCAATCCTCAGATCTCAGACGGTTTGTAATCTTTGACGGCCAGAAGTAAATCAGAACAGAAGACGGATGAGGTTTCGTGGGATGACATCTGATTCTTCCCGTATGAAAGCTTTATTCAAGGCCTTCGGCGAGAAATCATGGCTTCAAGCCAAGTTCATGATTGGATCGTCGTTGGTCGAGTTGTCTTGGGTCGAAATGTCACCGAAAGCAAATAGAAGAAGAAAGCAACGCTTCCTAATCATTGGTTGGTTCAACAACAGCCACGATACAAACCAAGTTTAGGAAGAACTCGATTCGTTTTTGAGACAAACAAGATATGGCAAGAGTCCCGTGTCAATTGATGTTCCTGGGGAAAACAAAGTTTCCCATCTCCGGGGTGATAACTTGCTTCCTCCAGATTATAGTCGTACGGCGTACTTTCATGTTATTTACCCACCAGTCATATCGCATGCCAAGATACATTATTCATCAACCTTCTAGAGATGCTTGAAAAAACGAACACAAGTACGTTTATGCTTCACCCTTTTCTTCTCGGTGCACGCTCACTCGTCATTAATGATGGGATGGCATCGCATCCCTGTAAACGTATTCCCATTATTCATGGGTGCCTGCCTCTCTTTTCTTGACGCCATTCGTCATGGATCTTCGAGGATGACCTTTTGATCCCGAGGCCATCAATGGAAATTCTTGGGGTTGGTTGGTGCCTGTCCTCATCTGAATGCATCATATCCCAAGACTTTTCATGTATTCTTGAGCTCAGCTAAAAAAATGAGGACCCCTCTCCAAATCCAGCCTTTCAAGATGGATTGTGAATACCATTACTCGCCATCTTGATGCATCTATCCGGGTTAGGAGGGGGGGTTCCTAAAATAAAATGTAAAGAAGGCACAAACGTGTCAATTTCCAAATCTGATGACAAGTATGCATTGCACGGATGGACGGGTTTGGGTCGTCGTTTGATATGCATGGAACCATGAGACGTGAACCGTTTGGAGGCGATTAAATGATCGTTGGGAAATGGGACTGGTCATCCATCTTTAATGGACCCACATTGATTCTCTCAATTTGGATTCCCAAGAGAGTGGACCCAACCCGCTGAGAAGTGATCCATGTTCCAAGTTTTTTGATGCTCGTGGGGTGAATCCGAGGTCGGTCATATTGTTCGGAAAGAAGACTTCAATGGAACTTTTTTGATCCTGGGGACTAAAAAACTTGGAGGTGTGAGCCAAGTTTTCTCCAACTTAAGACAAAAACGTTGTGCGCCGCCGATTTTGTAGAGGTCTCTTGATTTTTGGCTGCTCATTTGGTTTTCACGATAGGAACATCGTCTTTTTTATTCAGCCTTTCTGAAAAGGATCGTGAATAGTCAAGAATAGCCACTCAATATGCTTTTAACAAGTCTCAATTTCCTTTCATCAGACCGACCTTTCAAGATGAACGATCTGTGCTAAATATGGCCTCAATTCAACGTCAATAGCTTAGTACTCAATGGACAACATGCAGCTAATTTTACGACAAAATGGTTGCTGCTAGTCCATCCATTATTCATTTTGACAATGAATCAGTACGGACTCAAACGTTCGATTGGAATAACAAATAGTTTGCACAGTCTAAATAACTTACAAAGGCATTAATTGAAAGCTACACGAAACTAACTGATTATGATCAACCTCCACTTCCTCATTTCTGGTTGATATTCATGGCTGACTGAAGATCAAATCCATTGAACCAAAACGACAAACAACGAATAATAGCAATGAACTTGAGCCCATATTTCATTCTTCATTTAGACTGCCCAGATTGCCCAAAGCTTCGCTCCCCCAATTGGAATGGCAAATAGACTGGCTGATTTGGTTTTCGACAAGTGCTTGGAAAGGGAATATTGGAAATTTTGGAACTTCTCGAGCTCAATTCAAGTGGGACTGAGAGAAAAGATCCGCTGACGCTGACACTTTGCGGCTTTTGAGCTCGCGTGATGTAATCCCTTGCTTAAGCTTCTTTTTTTTATTCATTTGACTTGAAAAGTACTACTTCTGTCTTCAAGCCATACTTCATTCAATTCTTAAGCCTTTACATAGGTTTGATGCAAAGCCAAAAAGGAATTACTCAATTATAGCCTTAAATCATAGCGTCATATCAACAGAGTAGTGCTGGATCGAGTCCGGACTCGAGTCTTTTTGAAAGGACTTCGAGTCCGGACTCGTAACAATAAATGAAATGCTCTTGTTTTTTCATTGATTCCTTCAGACAACAGGCCGTCATGAATTGACCTTGTAAGATGTGAGCCCTTAAAAGATGAAACCAATGGCCAAATTCCATTTTTGAGCGCAATACAGATTTTCGAGCATGCAGTAATTATAACAATTGTTCAATGTTTTTGAACCTTTCGATATGAAAGCAGTCGATTTTTCTCAGATACCAAATCGTTTTTTGTCCTTTGAAAGTTAAACCTTTGTTGNTTATAACAATTGTTCAATGTTTTTGAACCTTTCGATATGAAAGCAGTCGATTTTTCTCAGATACCAAATCGCTTTTTGTCCTTTGAAAGTTAAACCTTTGTTGGCTATTTCAGATCTGACAGGCCAATATGAGTGGCCTTCAAACCGACAACCTGTTCATCTTTGTGGTCGAGGGTGTGGTTCTAACACTGGTCTCATCCTTTGGTGTCATGGGAACCCTCATGTCTATCTACGTTCTGGTTCAACCGAGGCTTCGAGATAGCTTCTCCACATTCCTCACTGGCCTGGCTATTTGTGATTCCATTTTCCTGACCTTCGCCATCTTGATGTTTGGCCTTCCGAGTTTGTGGACCTGGTAAGCGACCACAATGGCACTCCCATCAACTTTCCTTAGAAATAAGTTTGTTTACGACACTCACGCCCACTCTTGGCCCAATACACCCATCGGGTCTCATTGAAAATGTCAGTCTTTCCTGACAAGTGCTTGATTCGGAATTGGAACAAGGAATAAGGCAATAAGGCTTCGAAGACAAAATTGGGGACAAAACAAACGTGGCAAAACTCGCCCTGCTCGACTAAAGGCAAGAGGAAATCAAGAGGATGCTATTGATGATGATGATGATGATGTTAGTGATGGTGGTGGTGGTGGTGGTGGTAGCGGCAGATCTTTTGATGATGATTGGTAGATTGGTTCATTTGGACTGATCCACATTTGATGAAGAGAAAGTGCCAACTTTCCGTCTTGGATGAAGGAGAAACTTTTTCGTTAATTTCAAGATACCCTTTGAAGATATGTTGGCTAGCTTTTCCTAGCTTATTTCTTTTTTTAGAGGGGAAAGGAGGAGGGAGGGGGGGCGTCACTTGAAAATTCCGATAAGAAACCAAGCTCTAAACAAGATTTGCATATTTTATCAGGATTCACTACTTTTCTTGGTTCTCATACACTATGAGTTTCAAAATGTGTCTACTTTCAATGCATTATTTCCTTGAAACGTTCGTTTAACATGAATTTTGAATTCGAAGTGGAAAATCCAGCAAAGATTAGAAATAATAAAAAGAATATCCAAACCGTTTCAGTTGAAGATGCGTTCATCGAAAATTCTTAATCTGTTCAAGAATCACGTTAGAGTTCAAAATAACATTCTTGTATTAAAAAAGAAGCACTCCAAAAGTTGATTGAGAATTTGAGAATACAAAAGTAAAGTCCATATATTGTACTGAAAGGGTGACTAGAGGCTCTCAAAATTAATGATAATTCTCTGGGTTGCTATTTTTAGTGCGCGAGTGTTTAGAACCCAAATTTCGCGTCTTCAAATCAAGTTAGGTCCTACGACTTAGCGTTTTGAGACTTCTTTATAACGAATAATTCTTTGCCCACTCTAAAAAGAAAACCTTGCAACCTTCTCAGTGTGGCCCTTTGGGTCGATCCAAAAACCAAAAGCAATGAGCTTGCACCCCGAGGGAAAAACAGATCCCCCTATCCTCGTTGACCTATTGGACCACATTAACCGAATGAGCTTATGTTTACAAGAGACAGAGGTACTGTCTTAAAGGACATACAAGAACACCGAACAAAAGTGATCAATTCCATTGCAAACTGAGTCCGAATTGATGCTCTCTCAATGATCTGGTTAAGATGTCTTTGGGTTAAGCTGACCTTAAAAGACCCTAGCCATGAAAAAACAGGAGATCTAACGCAAAAACGAAGCTTCTCCTTTTCGGGATGTACAATGGCCTTATTTCAATCATTCTCGATTGAGCCCCCATTTTGAAGAGATCAAGGTACTAACTGAACTATTCTATTTATCATGTCCAAAACTATCATTTAATATCATCGGCATATCTGGCCCAATGTATCAACTTGCCTAAGTTTGAATCGAGAATTTGGCTTAAGGAACTCAGGCATGATAGGCGAAGTACAGTAATAAACCAAGATTTAAGGTCTCCGAGTGAACATAAAATTTGAAAATTTGAATCAGTGGCATAAAGCAAGGACTCAGGGACTCAGAACTGTCCAAATTGGCGTGAAATATCCGTCCACGGTCCATATTTCTAGAATTTGCTGACACTTGACGTTAACTTCGATTTGAACACCATCACTTGAAACAAGTCATTAAATGTTCATTGGGACCCAAGTCTAATTCCCTTTGGATTGTTGAGACTGGAGAGGAGTGAAAATGAAAGAACCATCATAATAGCCTCTAGTCACGTCGAGTTGAGAAATAACATTCGACGGAGAAAAAATTACGTCATTCGAACGTCCTGCCAGGGTTTTTCAGGTCTGATAAGTTGCTTTTTTCTTAACATTAGCATTTTCCACACACCAAAAATCTATAAGTGGAGGTGCCATTATTTGAACCCGGGTCTTTCCGCATGCGAAGCGGAAATTTACCAATGAGTCATACCCCCGTACTTAACATGATTTGTAGAAAGTAACTCCATATTCTCATTTCTATTATCCTCTACCTTGTTCGATTTCTGGTCATCCTAGTCCAAGCTGCTTCATGGTATTGAAATGACAACATGAGCGGTTGTTTTAACAACTTAAAGGGACAAACCTATGGAAACAAATAATGATGCCTTTGATAACCCAATGGGAATATCTCTTCGTTGGCACAACTATTATCAGATGGAGGGCAGAAAAAGAGAGATGTCATCTGACTTTGTAACAAACAAACAAACATTTGCACGATCAATGTAGAAATACTCTTTGTTTAATTGGCTCAACCAGTTTCAAGCAGTTTCGGAGTTTCAGTTTGTGTTTTTTGACAAAATTCAAACTATACAATTAACGTTAACCGGAAGACAGATATATTATAGTAGTAATCCATCACATAGAATCTCCATTGCATAACCTTCACAATGTGAACAAGACGAGCTAATATTCATTAGTATTAAAATATACAATTTCATGCACTGGCTTTGCTTAGCAAAGGTTGTTTGCCATGTAATTAATCAATAGTTTATGTTTTTCAGAATAGTTGGTAGAATATGTTGGGCATTGAGAAGAAGGTGTGCTGTGGATGAATGATCAAATATTAAACCCCTTGTGCCTGGCTTTGTACACCTCTTAACATCTATTTCTGGGCACCCTTTCAAAACTGATTTCAGAAACCATATTCCCTTGCCAGGGACTGCTCGTTTTGTCATGAGTTTAAATGATCATGTGTTAATCTCGGCCCACTCTCTCACCTTTTCGATCAAAATCAATCTTTAACTTCAATGGCACAAAATTGAATAATCGATATTTGAAAGTGTCATTTTGACGCAATTTTGACTCTTGATCAAATGTCTTCAATATCGGCTTGGATTCACCTTCACTCCCCGAAAGAAACACTTCAACTTGAGCATACTCGCATTGAAAGTTCCCTCATAACTCGTATACCGTTTATTAGGACATTCTACGAAATGCCATGGCTGAAACAAAAAATGATTACTGAAACCCTCGTCCGCTTCTTCCTCGAAAAAAGTCACTCCTCGTCTGACTTTTGGCCACACCAACCCAACTTTTGCCGACTTATTGGAAGTCTTCCTTGAATGGTCTATTGATTCGCCGAATCTCATAAGCACTTATCTTCTGCTCATCGTTTTGTGGTGAACCTCGATCTTGGCTGGAACCAGACTAAAGCATTCTTTATTTACCTTTCCCCTTCTCGGGTCCACTGGACTTTAAACCTGCGGTCTAGATTGGTCGCTGACGTTGGTGGAAACAATCATAAAAAATGAGCCATCATACCAGATTGTAGAAAAGAAGACGTGGTAATGAAATATTCCTTTCCAAATGGGACCAAACTGATCTTGATAAGGGAACAAAATGAGGGATCATAGATGAGTTCCATGTGTATCCATCTCCACTTTCAGGTATGGCAATCATATTGCAGTACACATCATTCCATTTAGTCATGGGGCCATTCACGTGGCTCGCATGGGAACCGTTTACATCACGATGTCTGTCACTTTGGAACGATTCTTTGCCGTGGTTCATCCTCTCAAGAAATTTGGGGCCAAGAAGTTCTTGCTTCCAGGGACCGCAGTGTTTTCGTTGGTGTACAACCTGCCAAAGGTAATGATATGTTCGAAGCGCCAAGAATGAGCCCAATATGGGTCCTTGAAGCAACAACTCATCACCATATTTTGGGAGAAAAAAACATTTACAAAAATAGAAGGCTTCAGAATAGCAAAGATAGGTCCAAAAACTGTTTTTTTTTCAAAGCTTTCAACTATGTTTATGTATGATGATAGATAAAAATGTGGCTTTTATTAAAATACATTGTTGGTTGAACACTTCCCTTCAATAATAAAAGACCTGGAACTGTAATTCAATATTTTAATAAAGAACTTTCAAGACCCAAAAGTTCTAGTGACCTCCACAAAAAGGTTGTGATGACGTCATCTCCCTTTCCTGCTTCAATGTTCCAACATGCCTATTATCTGTTGAAGGTGTAATGACATAGTGGGGCAAAAAGGATTTTAACTGTTGAATGCCACTACATTGAAAAATAGTGTTGTGGTAAGTCAGTTCTTCTATTTTAAAAACTGCAAAATAAGGTGGTCATTTGCTTTTAACATAAATATTTCTACGTGGTTGGGAATCTAAAATTTGCAAGGACACTTAATTAGGACTTTTTACCGCCATTAGAGCAATGCCGAGGTGAGTAAGCCCAAGATGATTATCCTAAAATGTACTTCATTTTTTGATGGTCTTAACTTGGCATGACTTTAATCACCAAGAGGTTATTCATTAACTATTTGGATGGCAGGGAAAGGACCAACTTCCGCTTACGTCAATTCTCGAGAACAGTTCTTTGAATCAAGCTATGACTTATGAGTTATCGGGAAAAGGATTGAGAAATTCCTAGAAGGTGTTTGGTCATCCATATTTGACTCATTTTAGTAGATTATCACTATTTGATTCGGGAGTGACTAGATAAAGCAAACCTAAGTTAGTCAGTAGATTAATCCTTATCAGATCCAATCAAAAGTGATGATGCTCAGGATATGGACCGTTCCTTGATCATGGCAACTTGCTGGGCAATCTGCATCTCGTTAAAAGATAAAATTTGCTAGCCTCGACACAAATTCCACCAATTTTTAGCTTCTCCTTAATCACGAAGAAAAAAATCTACACTTTCATGAAAAGAGCTTTGGGGCTGCCTTTTTTCGCTATTTTTGGTGTCAGCTCAATGTTCCACAGGAAAAATGGAAAAAGGTACCAACAAAATACGTGAGAAGCTGACGTGGAAGAAACAGAACGGTAAGAGGCATCTCAATTGCAAGACTAGAGAGAAATTCATCGGTGATAAAGATCATGGAACCAAAATTCACAAGCAAGAAATGCGTCCGAAACAGAATTCATAAATCATTCGAATGCCAAATACTCGTAAATCGGCTCTTTTATCAGGATACGATCAGAGCTTTCTGTGTGGAAAGTTTGGCTTAATTGTTGCTGGGTGCGATCCAAAGAGTGTTCCAAGTTGGAGATTTATCATCTGTTATTTTGAGGAGGAGCGTATCATTTTGCAGGTATATATACGACTACTTATACTTTGGCGCTCGTGGCTGGAAATTGGATCAACCCAGGCATTAAAGTATTTGTCACAGAATTAAAATCAAGTGGCACAACACCATTTTCCGACTTTGTTCCATTCTTTTCTAACATGGCTTTGCCATCAGGGCCTACTTTTGGAGGGAAATTTGAAAATGGGTGAGAGCAGACGGTGACAATGTTTTTCTCAAATTTGGGCATTTTCAATGAGTCTTTGAAGTTATTTTGGCCAGAAAATAACTCTACTTATTTTGAACCTTGTTTCTAAATTGGGTTGCGTGCGTATGCACAAATAAGAATTAACGAAGAAAAGAAGAAGAAAAGCGACTCAAGGTGTTGAACCACTCTTAGAATCATTAATGGAACTACTTCAAAGGACACTAAGGTGTTCCAAAATAAGGAAAAAACACACGGCAACTTATTTTAGCGAAGCTATGGCTTACGTAATTTCTTTTAATTTTTTCGTCATGTAATCATACAACTATTGCTCAACTCTTTTAATTAAATTGGGTTAGGCATTGAAATGATTATAACTAATGGTTGTTTATTAGCTGCCCATGTTTTCTCAAGGATTTCGACAAGGTTTTAGACTCCCACAGCCTCATTAATCCCTTGCTCTATTGAAAATTTTTTGACAGTGGTAATTGGTAGATATCTACCAAAATAATGGTCCTTGCACTCCGCTTCAATTTATTTTTTTTGGTATGTTTTTTCTCGGGCTTTTCTAACCGCTACAGGGAACGTAATCCCCAGTACTATTAAAATGAAAGGTTATAATTCGTCTATTCATTACCCTTCAATCTTTATTCGATATTTGGTCTACCAAAGAATTTGAGTTGGCAGAACGAGCTAGTCCTTGAATGTAGGGTTGATCTGGAATGCTATCTAAAAATTCTGCCAAGTCTGACTTGAAAGATGCAACCGGATCAACAAGGTCTACGTATTCCCTACGAATATCAGAGGGAAGTAAATTAAACAATGAAGGAGCCCGAGAAAGAAGCGAAGGGGACTTGACAAAACCTTATCAAACTTTAGCGATGAAATTGATATTTGGATGCTTCCACATCCTAACCAGAACCCAGTTCTTTTAGCCTAAGGAGTTAATCTTAGATCGAGAAAAGATATAACTTATGTAGTATAGTACGACCTTTTCTCAATCTAACAAGATTCCCTCCTTCGCTTTAAAAAACAGGGCTCTGGAGACGTCAAAATGCGCTTTATTTTCTATCGCAGACGGGATTTTTAATACCAATGTTCATTTACAGAGGAGTGAACTTGACTCCCAAAGGTTTAAGTTGAGCATAGATTTGTTCATTTTTGAGTCTTTTGCTCGAATTGTTCACAACGCTTATCATTCCTACGCATAAGCTGTTCAAATAAAAACAGCTCAACACCTCCAATAATTATTTTAATGGGTAAGAGATTGGGTAATAGCACGTGGGGTTTTCAGTTTTTACTTAATAACGACCGTCTTCAAAACTGCTTTGAAAATTCGTCAAATACGAAAATACCACAGGAAATGATGTTATACATTCGCTTCAATCAGATGAGCGACGATTAGAAATAGATTTAGCAACAGCTAGACATATACCATGCCAAAATTGAACGGGGTGCTTCGCACCGATGAAGCGACCGAGAAATTGAGTGAAATGTATTGGACACGGAATGAGTGGCGCATTTTCGGATTCTTTTTGCTTTTTTTGCAATTCTGAATTCTTTGTCTTAGCTAAACTATCACTTTTAACGACCTTTTATGCTTGTATGGATATTACGCAATGTGAAACGATTTAAACCGAGTGAAAACCAAGCAGCTGGCGTGATGCAGATGAGCAAAAGTTTAGAGAATTCACGCAACTCGCCTGCTACCCAGTTGGACACAAAATTGTGAAATTACAGATCACAGGCTTGTTTGAGATATTGAGGCGTAATAGAAATACGGAGTTATAGCTACACCCAAAAATGACAGTTGGTTATTTTTTTTTTAAATTTTAACTATCGACTTTTGAACATTAGCACACGGTGCGCCTTGTTTCTTGTTTGTCTTCGCCCTTCCTTTTCAGGATGTAACAACAAAGCTCAAAATATGGGCGCCAAATTTGAATTCTTCCCGCTTTGCCTTCACTTTGCGAGCGTTAATGTCAGAAAGATATTTCTTCTTATTTGATTGCATTTTTGCGACGAGAAATAATTTGCTTTTTATTCGAAGAATTACTCTGATTACGAACTAGATCTTCCTGAACGGGATTTTTTCACAAAAGGCTTAGCAACTGTTTCAACATTCCAGAGAAGACGAAAAGATTTGCAAGATTATTGTAATTATTCCATAGATATCTAGATAGAGTTAAATAATGGCTAATCTCGTCAAAAATGTACTACTCCTTGTTGTCGAGCTTAAGTTCCATTCTTCTCTCGTTACGAGACTACCGCATTATTTTACGTAACCAATGAAACTCAAAGTGTTGTGTTGATAGGATTGAAACAAAGTTCGAAAGTTAGATTTTTGCATGTTTCCACAATGATACTAAGTAAGAAGAGATAATCAAATAATTATTTTGCCATGAAACTTGCCTCTGAAGCGAACCAAAAAAGTGAAACGTGTATGTTAGTAATTAAAAGTCACCATTATTGCCTCCTGTATGTACGATTTTGGTTATAAATATAAATAAAGAAGAAAGGAGAATAGTCCTCACCGATGATAAGGTGAGCATAATCAGTCAAGAAACGCTCCTTGGCTTTGCCTTTAGATCCTTCCAAAAGCACAGTCTATTTTTGGCACAATAGCTTCTTTCTCTCACGCCACAACTCGAAACACAAAAGGATCAAAGCTCAAAGTAATAAGTCTGAACTCTGAATGGTGATGAGACTGATGACTGATGAGTGTATTGTTCTTTTGAACCACAGACTAAAGGAGACTTTTCTTTCTATGTCTATCCAATCATAATCTTATTACAGATCTAAAAGTCGGCGCATTTTCCTTAATTTATGAATACGATCGATAGCTGGCAAATTTGCCGCTTTGTAAATATCTCATATATTTTCGGCCCCCTTTCATGTGCAGTTTGGACTAGAGTGCTGATT
>NC_081450.1:3420355-3420501 GCF_007210705.1 Tigriopus californicus | reverse complement strand
CAAATGAGGTAAAAAATGACAACTTAGAAAGCCGCCTACACACAGTGAATGAATGCACCCAGGATACGTCGAAACATAATTTTCAAAAAGGCAGAAATGTGAAAGTAAAAACTAGGGTTAGTGGTTGTTGTGAAAATTGGATATGA
>NC_081450.1:3419986-3420319 GCF_007210705.1 Tigriopus californicus | reverse complement strand
ATGCCTTTGCCGAATCCTCACACCACAGTATTGAAGTAAACAAAATGGGTATTACAATTTTCTACGCCAAAAAAACGCTCACCAGTGGCGAAGACATAAAAAATAATAATTATGGTCCAATTTCTTACCTCATCTTATAACTCACTCAGGGAATTTCACCAACTTCAAAACGTCTATTAGTAGATATGAGCCAGGCTTCAATGGGCTCGAAAACCAAAGACACATAGGGTCCAAAGAGCAAACTATGTACTTTTGTAGAAAAGAATTCAAAATGATTTATGCCGTATTATTACCAATGTTTGGCTTCATTTGGGCACAATCGACAAGAGCAGA
>NC_081450.1:3373083-3419950 GCF_007210705.1 Tigriopus californicus | reverse complement strand
GAAACAAGAATGGACGGGGGGAGAATCGATGCCCTCATTTCTGTCTGATAAAAATGAGATGAAATTTTCATCACCCTTTGAGGCCAAAACGTCTCGCCAGAAAGGAAGAACAATTGCAGTCATAGAGTATTAGATCCTAGATTTTTATTTTTGGAATAATGTTTGGTGTAAAGGGGAGGAGCTCTTGAAGAAGTTAAAACATAGGAAATGGGGCGCAACTATTTGTGACCCAGTAGTATCGCACAAATAATATGGCCTCATTAATGTGGCATTCGCCCGCACCTGATACATTTCCTTCATTTTTAGGCGCAAAGTTGTCCCCCAATGCTTCATATGCTTTATAATCAAAAGTAACGCCATGTAAGTGATATAGCGAAAAATACCCCGACATCGAGAATAAGGCATACTTCAAATTTGTTAAAGAACATCGCACGCTTAGCAAATTATATGGCGCCACATGCCTTTGCCGAATCCTCACACCACAGTATTGAAGTAAACAAAATGGGTATTACAATTTTCTACGCCAAAAAAACGCTCACCAGTGGCGAAGACATAAAAAATAATAATTATGGTCCAATTTCTTACCTCATCTTATAACTCACTCAGGGAATTTCACCAACTTCAAAACGTCTATTAGTAGATATGAGCCAGGCTTCAATGGGCTCGAAAACCAAAGACACATAGGGTCCAAAGAGCAAACTATGTACTTTTGTAGAAAAGAATTCAAAATGATTTATGCCGTATTATTACCAATGTTTGGCTTCATTTGGGCACAATCGACAAGAGCAGATTAAAAAATACGGTTTAACTCCACAATATAGTGACCAAATATGAAGGAGTGCCCTTTTTGTTTGTACTTGTGTGGTTTGTCTATGATTTTGGTTCCTAAAATCAACAGCTCGAGGAGAACCCTCAATCGCGTCATTTAATATCAAAACAAGACTCTCGAGTCCACTGACTTTTCGGGATCTTTCCTTTTACGGAATACAGCTTTTTGTCCGCGTCATTCTTCATTTTGGTATGGAGGAAAGAACCCCACAAAGAGCACACTATCCCTGGAGAGATCACATACCTGTCAACCTGATATTCCGTTGGCGGTTGGGAATAATACAATCTTGGAAGTCTTACAGTAGAGTCCTTTGAGAGCTATTCCGTTTCAAAATATGTTATGAGGATCGAAGAATGTGCTTCCTCTTATTTCACAAGCCTTATGTCCTTGATCCATTGCTAGGAAGCA
Organism: Tigriopus californicus; assembly: GCF_007210705.1. NCBI lineage: Eukaryota > Metazoa > Arthropoda > Copepoda > Harpacticoida > Harpacticidae > Tigriopus > Tigriopus californicus. The sequence goes on along the minus strand of NC_081450.1, from coordinate 3,418,713 downwards.
GATCAAATAGTGGGTCAGGATGGTCCTTTGAATTAGCCTGAAGGGAGATCCTGATTTCCACTTCTCTAGCTTCATTAAAAAGCTCCTTTGTGAACACAAATTTAATCAATTTTCAAGCCCCATGCTTCCCCCTCCTTTTTGCCTTTTAGCTGATGCCATTGGTAGACAACTCGAGACAAAAAAGTTCACTTAGTCATGTCGAAATGCGCTTTCATAAAAAAGTTTATAGAATCTTTGAACAAAGATTCTCTGGATCGTCGTAACGCGAAAAGTCATTCCAAGGATATCCCCTTAGCTCAGCACTTCCCCTCAAGCGTTTTAAACATCGTCGACCATATTGAGGGAGAGTGCCTTCGCGAGTCCGTTCCCTCGTCAAGTCTGCTTAGATCTCTTTGATTTTCAATGAAAAAGGGAACTTGGCTGATTGAGATCGAAAAAGGCTGTTGATGAATGGACATCTTGCTGTCGCTCGTCTCCATCCCATGAACCGTAAAATCGAATGGAGACCCTCTTGTAGAAAAGTACGAGCATGATAAACGACCCTAAGAAGGGCGTAGCCTTCCAGACTCATGAGGACAATTTTCAATACACACAAGTATGATTAGAATCAATTTTCGACAATTACATGTTACCCAATGATGCCGACGAATATGTAACAAAATGATAGGCGTTTTTTGTGATACACGTAGTCACAAAATCTCTTTGAGGTTTGCTTCCATCAATTTTGCCACAAATGAGGTAAAAAATGACAACTTAGAAAGCCGCCTACACACAGTGAATGAATGCACCCAGGATACGTCGAAACATAATTTTCAAAAAGGCAGAAATGTGAAAGTAAGAACTAGGGTTAGTGGTTGTTGTGAAAATGGGATATGAATTAATATGCGCAATACATATCCAACTAAGAAAGATTTAACATTAATCCAAAAGTTCTTGCTAAAGCCGATTTCTCCTTAAGATCTTTCCCAGATATTGACAACTCTCTTACCTAACAAAATAATTCAATCATGGTATTAGCTACTAGACAACTCAATTTCTTAATCAATCTAAAGGTTAATTAAGGGTCCTACATTACACTACATTACGCATGAAGAAATGTTTTAAAATACCTGATAGTATCAGAAACTAGAATCAAACGTACCCCAAATTAATGAACTCGCTTAATACTACCGAGCTTACTGAAAACTGGAAGTACCTCAAAATCTGGCGATATTTCTACGGTCCAAACATTTTCTTCTCGAGTCTGAAATGCTGCATCGTCAGAGATCGTTTTGGATCGTGGAGCAAAAGTTGAATCTATAGAAGAAAAATAGAAAAATAAATAGTTTTGAAATGTACGGCGATCCACGCAAGGCTCATGTCCTTGTCGGTAACTTTTTTTGTAGGGGGGGGAGGGCGTTTACGCATTTTAATGAACCACTTGATTTCCCCTACCTCTTGTTTTAAAATTCTCTCTTGGTTTCTCGATGAAGGTTCCTGGGGCTCGTGAGGCCATCTTGGCAGGGACTTGGTCTTTCCTAATTCATGTGTTCCCCCGATGCCAAGGTCCCAGGAGAGGAGCAACCTTTGGTCACGTTTCTCCCATTTTCTCGTCATTATCGTTCCTCAGCCATTAAGGCGTTCTTCTTGTTCTTCTTACAGTTCTTCGAGATGGAGACCTACGTCTGGCCGTATACTAATGAGACCTCGGTCCGTCAAACCGACCTCCGAACCCATGAGCTCTATGTGTCTCTTTACACATTCTGGAGCAAGATCATATTCATGGAGGTCATCCCGTACGTGACCATCATCATCCTCAACGCCTTCATTGTGGTTAAGATCGTTAAAAGCTCCCGATTCCGGCGGAATTTTGTTAATCAAAATCAGCAGCAACAACAACAGTATGACCATGTGCCCACTTCGGGGGTTCTTCCCAGAAATGGTAGCCACACTTATTCGGACAATCTCTCAGCTCATGGTCCGTCGTCGCAATCGCGAGCACGTCTCCACTTCGGAGGGTCCAATGAGTCCAAGAAAGGGTCTAGGAAAGGGTCCAACTCGGTGGAACTGGCCGAGAATAAGAAACGCGTCTCAAGCTTGAGGAAATCCAGACTGACATCCTATGATGAAAGTCAATTTAATACTCACCCACGCCCACGCCTGGCGTCTGGTTCGCCTACTAACTCGATTGAGCGCGAGAACAGTTCAGCTGGTGTGAACAGCTACTCGCGCTCAAATTCTCGTCACCCATCAATCATTGCTCGTCTCCAATCCAGCACCAGTACGGGCAGCCTAATGTCGGCCGAAACCCGTCGGCAGAACTTCATTAAAAACCGATTCGACACGAATGGCACCAGTTCGTCCATTTCAATTCCGCATGCACCCATCGGAGGGATGAGACCACGTTGTCATTCCAGTACCGACACCCACTCGGTGGTCACCAACGGGTCCACCGTGGTATCTCACGCCCATTCTCAGCATAATCACCCGCACCATGCGAACCTGACCAAGAAGCACGAGGTGAGTCTGGCGATCACACTGGTCGGAATCTCGTTGCTCTTCATCATCTGCCAGTCTGTTAAGATCATCACGGATGTTTACGAGCTCTTCTGCGAGAAGATCCAATCAGGGGACGTGGTCATGTGTAAGAGCACCCGGTTCATTGATGTGGCAGTCAGCTTTGCCAACTTGTCCACTTGCATTAATTCTGCGGCCAATTTCCTCGTCTACATGCTCAGGGGCAAGAAGTTCCGCGATCTCTTCCTGGAGACCTACTGCTGCAAAGCCCCGGCCTATGGGCGGCGGGGCAGTCGGGCAGCCAATAGCCGATCTGTGATCTTCTCCATTAAAAACAAGTTCGACACCCACCATCCGAGTATGGCTATCGATGCGCCAAGCTTTTATTTGGCGTCGCCCACGCAATCCATTACAATGTTAACGTCGGTCAACCTCACAGGCCACGGAGGCTCGCCCACAACGACCTTGGAGGGTAGCCATGATGCCAAGACTTCTGGCAACAAGTCGAGTCGACCGCAAATCGACAACGAAAGTGGCCAGACCAAACGGTTGTTCAAGAACCACTCATCGGTCGTGGAGGTTTAACAACGTTCGCTGTCATGTCTTGGTTTTTTCTTGTTATATGTTAACAAGAATTTGTTATATGTTCTTATATTTTTCGTGAATAATTTATAGGATCGTCAATTGCATGGGTCAGAGTATTTGTGGGAACAAGCTGGATTCAACTCGTCTGGCAAGCTTTGGGTTCCCAATGACGAGCAAGATCGAAAGGGTCAGAAATGAGATCAAAAATCAAATTGAATAGGTCTTATTCTATTATGATTTTTGAATCATGAACATTAGACCCTCAATTACAAGCGGGGCGACGTAATGCAACAAGTGCTAGGAAACGTCAAAAGGCAGGGCTGTGTTTGGATGCTCGAGCATTAAGCATTGCATTTTTTAGCTACGTGAATTGGGCCAGAAGAGCTGTAATGTAAAATATTTTGACGGTCTTGAAATGAGGCCTATCGAGATTAAGTTCAATCCGAACGCAGATCCAACAACCATTCTCTTTATTTGCCAAAAGGGGGTCAAATTACTGGAAATATTGCATTGAGTATTTCAAAATGGTCCAATTTTAACATAGGAGGAGAATAGTAATGGTTGGATTTGAAAATAAGTGATATGATAATGATTGTATATTGGTGGACATTTTTATTTTTCTTGAAGTATGTTTGAAATATACGGCATTTGTCTACTACAACGTTTGAATCATTGGTGTTTGCTTTTTGCCGAGACAAAATAGGTATGATAAAACGCTTTTGCATTGCTGAACTTTGAATGTGGTGTCGCGTTTTTGATTGTTGGTAAAAATGCTGTCATCAAAATAAACAATGGTTTGCTTATGTACAAAAAAAATCTTTGAAGCACCTTGTATGCCCAGGGTAGTTCTATCGTGAGGCGAGTTTTTTAAACTCTCGTAACTCAGAGTTAAGGTTTGGACGTTGCCCAGAATGAGCATCCGCCAAGCTCTTCCCCGTGCATTTTCCTACCGGTTAACGTCCAAGCACCTAACTCCGAGGTAAGAGCTTTAAAAATAGGCCCCGGAAGAGACAGGTTTGAGTTGAGGTTTGGTAGATTCCCCGGCCCTTAAAATTCGACAAAAACATTACATTGACGGAACATGATATCTGTAAGAAGGAACATTTTTCGTAGCTAAGCGAAAAGATAATGCATTCTCACACTTGAATTTGAAATATTTGTCAAAATTTAAGGGCCAGGAAATCTATCAAAACTCAACTCAAACTTATCTCTCGAGCGGGACGTTTTTTAAAGCTCTTACCTCGGAGTTAGGCGCTTGGACGTTAACCGATAGGAAAATGCACAAGGGAAAGAGGTTGGCGGATGCTCATTCTAGGCAACGTCCAGTTAAGAGTTAAGAGAGTTTAAAAACCTCGCCTTCCGTTTCATGTTTTCATAACAAGGACCAAAGTGACGCTTTAGAACCCATTGATGCTTTGACGTTCCATTCACGAAGAATGCTCATAGGTGTACGGTTTGGGTTGAGTTAAGCAAAATATCTATTTTTATCCACCCTAAAATTATTCCAAAAGCATGAATTAAAGAAATTAATTTTGTTGTAAGTTAGAAATACTTCGTACCTGAAATGCTTACAATCATACAATATGGTAGCCCTGAAATCTCCAAAAGTCCCAAACCCAGTCATAACAACATTCGAAAAAAAAAAAAAACAATCATTACTAACTCCAAGATGATAATTTCCTATTTAAGATCAAAACGTTATGAATGGTGCAGGCTCCTAAAAACAAAAGTTTCTTGTTATTGTTTCTCCTCAGTGATGAAACTTCTCACTGAAGCGTTTCCTTTAATGAATTGAGAACACTAAAATTTGCAAAAATCACAAAGCAGTGCATCACGGAAGAAAATGAAAGGGCTTCAACTCCAACCCAACTTGATGGCAATGCATTTGGCCATAAACCACTGGACCATGGCCATGGAGTGATCTATGGCTTGGCCAACCAAGGTTGCGTGAATACTCAGTTGCTAATACCGTTAAGAATCTTGTGAAGTCTCGATTAAAACCAGGATCCTTAGGTTCAAACTTGAACCACTGAAGTATGGGCTGTAACGCTTGGGTCGAGAATTGGCATTTTGGAATCGAATAAAAGCATAGTGTTCTGTTTAATATGAGGCTGATCCCAAGTCACCACAATTACAATCCAACATTTTAGCTCAATCGAACGAACCTCTTGTGGCAATTGATTGTGGCTAAATCGTTCATTCTGAGCCCTTTTATGTGCTGTTTTTCGAGTGGGGGCTAAATTTGGATCCAGTCGTTTGATTGAGCTGAAATTTGAGATACACAATTGCAGCAACCTGGGACCATTCTCACTTGAAGGAAAAGGAAACGAGGTTAATCGTTTTCAAATTGTTAATTGAGCATCCCGTTCATACTCTAGTGGTTCATGATTTAATCAACCAAAGCGCTCTCCTTACAATGGCCAGAGCAAGAAATTAATATCCAAACAACCCACAGTAGTGTGTTCAATTACCTTGAATTTTTACGTCTATTTTTGTACCAATCGACAAACTTAGAGAAACATTACGCATTGTTAAAACATCGAAAATCTGTATTCGTTCTTTTGGAACCATGATCTTGCATACCTTCTCATAAAAAGAAGACTCGAAAAAATAAAGAGGTAACCCTCCCTACGGCTTTTCACCCATGTATCCGTCGAGTACCAAGGTAGAGCTTTGTTAATAAGTCTTCCGTTCCTTTCAAACACATTGTTGATTTACTCGAAAAAATGATGAACAGAGACTGATGATCGATTTTAAGGAGCTTGAAGCCGAAAAGTCGAAATACCCTTCTATGGCGAGGTTTGATGATGCTCTTATGCAAAAATTACATCTACCTATTAATCATTCAGTCACACGCCCTGTTTTGTGTTTGGGTTGGAACATGTGTTCCAACTTTTTAAGCTTCCACTCATTTTGAGTGAATAAGCTCACGTATTTTCATCTCCATTGTAGCTAGCTGAAGTAACAAGCGTAAACAAGATTGCCTAGAGTAGAATTTTTCAAGGAAAAGGATCACCCAAAATGTAAAACAAAAAGTGCACAAAATGAATAACAAGAAGTAAAGAAAGAACAATATATCAGAACCTTAAACCATCCAATACATATCCCTTTCTCAACAACGCACAATTCACAGGAAAGGCTGGACTTTCTTCAATGGACGGACAAACAAAGGAAAAATTCATGGCTCTGAAATGCTATATTTGATTTCAAAAGTTTCATTACTAACAAAGATCGATTTCTCAGCAAATCTAGAGTCATCATTAAACTGAGTGTTGATCACTGGCATAGGTTTAAAAAGATTTGTTTTAAAAAGCCCCATTTTTTTACCAAAAACAATTTTATTTCAACCCTTAGTCTGAAACCCCTTCCTGACATTTCAAATTTGACAAGAAAGGGAGCTTGACGGGCTTNAAAAGATTTGTTTTAAAAAAGCCCCATTTTTTTTACCAAAAACAATTTTATATCAACCCTTAGTCTGAAACCCCTTCCTGACATTTCAAATTTGACAAGAAAGGGAGCTTGACGGGCTCAACCCTGCCAATTGATGAAACACAAGGCGATGAACAGTAACGCTCGTGTGTCTGGAACCCACGTCATTTCCTTCATTCATTTTTGGACGCGGGAGATTTGGCAGGTTTTGCCACTTGGCTGAGCAATTAACCAGAAGAACTGAAAGGTACCCAAACCTATCTTGAATTATTGCACTGTTTAAGAGAGAGTGTTGCTTTCAGAAATAACATTTTACATATACTTGAAGGATACTACTCGTTGTTATGCATGTAAAATTGCTTGTGGTAATTTTGTTACTTGTTTGGATTTTTCAAAACACTGAAGCATTAAAATATGTAGAACCAGAGAGTGAAACGATCATTTGCATCTGTGAACTAGCTAGCTCTCTCATGAATCATGTTAATAGCGCATTAATAATCATGATCATAACCTCTTTTTTGAAGTGTTTTGATCCAACTTGTTGTTGGAAGACCGTGATAGAAAAGCGACACAACTACATTTACTGGATTTGCTATACTAACACAATTTTCATGATGTGAGACATCCTACATAGTCAGTGGTGCAGTACATCTGTCAAAAACCATTTAAAACCTGAGCTTCTTGTCCAATCCCAATGTGTGAACTCTTTTTGGAAATGATGACTGACTCGCAGTTGAGCTTTGTTTGGAACCTTTGGTCATTTCCTCGACAATCAACGGCCCAACAAATCAATAGAAATTGTATCCGTAATAATTATAATTATGGGATATAATTGTATCCCAATCCGAGACAATATTTCCAATCTGAATTCAAAATTTTTCGCTCAATCCGAATCCAAAAGCTTTGCCAGATCCGAACAAATCCGAATCTGAGCACTTTTTCTCAATCCGAATCCGAATTCGAAATATTTTTTTGTTTAATCCGATTATAATCCCAAGAAATTGCTTAACCAAGTCCATATCAGATTCAGCTTATTTTTTTAGAAAATCTGAAAATTTTCTATCATATAAACGTTATGGAATGACGAGAATGATTAGAAGAGATGGCCATAATATGCATTAAAACCTCTGTTTTATGTCAATAAACATGCCAAAAAACTGATCAAAACATGCAATTGAATATGCATTTAGTATCCAAAAATTTGCAATCTGGATGTGAAAAGCTGGTTCTGAGTAACGCCTGATCTCCGAGGTAGGAACGTTTAAAAACAGGCCTCTGAGGCGAGTTTGTCAAACCCTCTTAGTTCTGAGTAGACGTTGCCCAGAATGAGCAACTGATCGCCTCTTTGGCCAGTGCATTTTCATACCAATTAACGTCCAAGCCCAACACTGTGAGGTAAGAGCTTTAAAAATAGGCCTCTGGTCTCTAACGTGAGCCTCAGTCATGGAGAGGCATTTGCAGGAAAGTAGATCCTTGACAGATGAGAAGCAGTGCTCAACGTCAACCGAAGTGATTGGTGCACAGGAGGAATTTCTGGGGTCTGATGGTAGCTTGACCCTCTCCTTTCTGTCTACAGGCTCACTGGACAGAAGCTTGGCGATGTTGGAGACTATTAAAAATCCAGACTTAAAAAAAGAACTTCTTTCGTGAAAGGCTCAATTTTACAATCCCCCCCCGGGTCACCAGAAAGTGCAAAATATGCAAAAACATGCAACAAACATCAAAATTTGCACAGAAACCCCAAATATGCAAAAATATGCAACGCTGCATATTTGCCCAGTTCCAAGTTGATAATACACTCTTATGATATGGTTTCCGGACTGACATGACCAAGAGTCGCAATAAATGGTTAATACACTACACTTAAATTTGTTTACGCCAAAAGCCCAAAATATGGATAAGAAATAGCAGGAAAGCACGAAACATGCAGTAAAACGCATAATTGGGCCGTCTCTATTGAATATTAATCAAAGGTTGTCAAGAACAAGTGAGAACGCAAAAATATGCAAGTAATTCCAGGTATGCAACTATTGAGATATCAAAGAGTACGTTTATTCAAGATGGAGTCGGGAAGAAAAGTAGTAGAACGAGTGTCGGAAAAAGGGAACTACAAATACCAGTATTGGCATAGAGAGAGTGAGTGAGTTAATAGATAAGAGAAAGGATAGATGGCGTTATATGAAGACTTATCAGCAACAAAAATGTTATTGAAAGGTTAGATACATTGTCACAACCTTTTATTTTATTCTCAGAGGGACCCTGAATGCATTCAAAGCTTTCCTATTCCTTTCCTTTAATCCCGGCGTAACAACATCATTACCTGAGGCGAGTTTTTTTAAACGCTGTAAATCTGATTTAAGGCTTGGACGTTATCCAGAATGAGCATTCGATCACCACTTTGGCGAGCCTATTTTCATACCAGCTAACGTTCAAGCCCCTAGCTTCAAGGTACGAGATTTAGTAAAAGACCCCCTGGAAAGGTTGTTCATCTTTAACTGGATTCATTCAATGATAATATTTTCTACATTGATTAGCATTTTTCCTTTCTGTTTCATTTTTTTTTTAAATCTTTTTGGAAAAATGATCATCTATTTTACTTGCATAAACTAAAACCTGGTATAAAAACTGACTGATCTCACCAAATGAAAGTTTTGATAATTAGTTTTAGAATGAAATCGTTTCTAACTTTGTTTCTTTTCAGTAACGCATCTTCTAAATCTGGTGATTTAGTTTCATAAACCTGCATTTAGAGTTGCCCCAAGTCAAAAAAATAACTTTCCTGTTGCAGTGACCTCATTTTTTTCCATTAGCATAACTTATCATTTCGTCGTCTGTTTCAATTGTAGACCGATTGAATATTATTGTTATCAGATTAGTGCAAATATTGTCAATTAATGGGCTTGATATGCTGAAGTATTCTATTAATTGGTTGGGAACTAATGCATAAACTTAACATATCCAACTGTTAACGAATCCATTTGAGTATTAGTAATAATCAAATGATAATAATTCATTACACATAAATATTGCGATATGGGTTTGTTTGTGGGAAGGTTATTTCCCATCTCATTGTTTACTTCTCACTCCGCAACCACCTGGGATTTTTTCTTTATGGCTTATCTGACTTCAAGAGTCTCCTCGCTCCTTGGGAGCACGATCAGGGCAACCAAACCATGGTGAAAGGGCATCCTTGGCTCATGGCCGATTAACTACATGTAGGTCTCATTGGATTCGTCGTAGTAGTAGATCATACCGAAGTAAATGAGAGTGATATGGCCTTCAAGTATGATCTAAGCTAGGTCTAACGCTACGCATACATTGACATGTACCAAGAAGCCTTGATAAACTAGAGGCATATTCAAGGGTCGTTGATGAAACTCTGGCTGCTGTCCCATAACTGATCAACAAATTCAAAGTATGGTCAATCAATAAGTATCCAAAAGTTCGACTGCTGGGTTAATCCAAAAGCCAAATACTGGTTCTGATCCAATTCAACCTTGGTATTTAAAATTTAGAGTCGTTTTGTTGGCCAGATTTGAGAGAAACGCCATTGGAATACTACTTAAAAAGGCGCTTTTCATTAACATGGATAATGAAAACTGTCGACAGAAGTGTATTGAATCATCAACAAAATGAGAGCGTCTCTCCAGCATCAGTTTCTCTGAGAAAGAAAAGCGTATTCGAAGTCAGTGAGTGAAAAAGCTTGGAGTGTCCTCTGTACCTCACAGTCCGTTCTCCCGCGCTCAAGCTGTGAGTTCTTTATTCGAAGTGTTCCTTCCTATTCACGGTGTTCAAAAAGCCCTATCAAGTTTCCAGGGAAATTCCCAAACACAACTTGGCATTGTTCTATCTCAAAAAGTAATGGGGAACAACTTTGATTTTATTGCTTTATGGAATTCTAGCCCATGTAAAAACCTTACATACTTACATTTCAAAATAACTTAAAACCTTATGCAACCACATACAAAATCCTCGAAAAAGCAGATTTTTGAAAATTTATTTTAGAACCGACCCAAAGACATTTAGTTAAGCGGTCACTGAAAATTTCACAAACATCAATGAAGTCTTAAAGAAGCTATTTTTAATCAGTTTCAACAAAGTCTTCAAGAAACGACAAAATCTATAACATTGGTTGTTCTATGTATTGTCTTCAGAATTCAAGTGAATCCATAACTAAGTGTACACATGATAGTTGTGAAACACATTTTCAAAGATAACACCTTTAGTGTGTTTTAAGTGACATGATATAGCATCTTTGGCTGTTGTGAGACTATGCAAGAAAAATGAAAATAATTGTTCATTTTTGTGATAATAACAATAGACATTAATTCTTTGGGAAATTAAATTAACATATAACCGGGGCATTTTGGGGCAAAAAACGATGAGATTTGGACCACTAAATCCCATGTAAGTAAGTAGTGGTGTAATAGATAATATCATGATTTATGTTCAAGAGCAACTTAGTGTGCTCGTAAATAACATTGCGTGGGTTTTTGAAAATTTTAGCTTTTTTTATGTTTTTAGGTATGTAAGTTTTTTACATTGGCTAGAATTCCATAAAGCAAAAAAATCAAAATTGTGTTTGGGAATTTCTATCAAAACTTTAAAGGGTATTTTTACCACTGTGTATTGTCAAGTAAACTACATGTAATGCGCGTCGTTTGACATGAAATAACCCACAGAGAGTTTGATAACGAACATCTAGAGCTATTATACTAGATATGGTATTTCGGCGGCTTTAGAAGCAACGTGAATTCATTTGTTATGTCAGAAGCCATAATGTGGTTAAAAATGGTGTGGATGCTCATCTTGGTGAGAATGGCCAAATCTAAATCTTGTTCTTTGGCGACAAATCCAGTGACGGAGTCGCAAATGGTGACCTACTCAAGAGTGGTCAACACGACTATAAGCGGCACACAGCTTATCATGCATCTTACAGAGAATTCAACTTGCTCTGTGTCGTTAGTTTTGCCCAATGGAACCTCAATTGAAGTGAAACCCGGAAATATGGACCGAATAGGGTGGCAAGTCAATTCGAGAGTGCTGTATTTCTTGACTGACAAGAATGTTTTTCCTGATATTGGCGAGTATCAGTTGAAAACTCCTGGTGCCAATTACAAGTTTTATCATCTCTATAGCCCGAAGATTTCGGACACTTATGAACCAGTTGGCGTGTATCATAAGAATCATTTCACGATATCAAACATGTCCAAGAAATTTGAGACATGCTTACGTTTTTTGGACTATCGGAAAGCTATTTCAAATGAAAATCAAACTCTTTCATGCAAACATTCGGGACGAGGCCCTGGAACTTGTCTAGTTTCCTTTGCAGCGAGTGGAAAAGGATTAAAAGTAAGTTGACATTTTCATTTCAGCATTTTCACAAATCCTCAAGCAAATAACTTCGTGCGAGGCACAGAGCGACTTGTATATTTGAGGAAAGACAATCTTGTTATAGGACAAGCAGGAAACAATAATTATCAAGTAAGAGCATTTCGTCAATGAGTAACTGCATTCATTTTCTTCTTGCATTTTTCATGGGAGTAAAAAGCCCGAAAAGTAAGCATTTGACAATTATTATGGTTTTCTTTGCAAAACATTAAGAATAATTCAGACCATTACAATTTATTGATGTTTTTTACTATGACGACACAAAGAGTACTTATTAAGTCTTAAGATCATTATGTACTCTATGGACGACGCCTGAAAGCTAACAAAAACATTGCAATTACGTAGTACCTTCGTTCATTCACTTTTGTGGACAGAATCTAAAAGCCACTAACGGCATAAACAATTAAAGTGATTTCCGAGCAATAATCAATCTTTCAATGCCCAAGACTTTTGAGTCACTTTCAAGCTGTCTGTTGTTTCCAGGTTGAAATCACGAAATGGATAGAGGAGGGTCACTACACAATATCGTGTCATGGGAAACGACGGACTTTAGTGGCCAATATAACTTTTAAAGTAAGGCGCCCATCCAATGCTCTAATTATTATTATATCGGTGGTATCAAGTGTCCTCTTCATGGGCATATCACTTGTTGGCCTCTGTTGGGGTAAAAGAAAATGTATCTGGAATGAGCGAAAATACCCCAACACCCAAGAGCCTCTGGTTCCTTATTTGGAGGGCACCATCATTACCATGGACTCCATGGAGCATAATCCCAACTTTGACGAGTTGGAATATGACTGGCCCGATTGGATTTTGGCGGCTCCGGATCTGCTTCGAGTGAATATGAAATCCATTCAAAAGCAAGATGAACTGGGTCATGGACACTATGGGGTTGTTTACAATGGATCAGTCAACATACAATCTTTAAGGTGAGAGCTACCAGGTGCTATCGAAGAAAACATGTTTTGATCGGATGGATTTGGTCTGGTCTGGTTTGCCGAAGTTCCCTGATGAGTTAAAGTCAAACACCATAGACATACTCGAGGTTAGAAGGCCTAGAGAGTTCGATGCGAGCTAGCCATTCGTTTTCAGACCGAATGGGTGACAGCTGAACGGCTGATAGAGTACGGTTTCTAATTGTAAAGGCGCTGCTTTTAATTGGCTGGAGTGGAGGTGCACTGGGTGCTCTCTTCTAGTTGCCGATTCAGCTGCAGTAAAAAAACACAACAAACGCGATTTTAAATACACATGGGATCCAAAAACTACTCACGGGAGGTTGCGACTAAGGCTACCAATTGACATTTTTAGTCGCATGTGGCATCCCTGGCGGAATATCAAAAACCCGTTAATTAGTCACAAAAAGTAACCCTCATTCTTCTTCGTTCAAAACAGGGTGGCCTTTTTGGTCAAACCTATCCTTTTAATTACGTTCCATGGGAAACGGCTGGCGCTTTGACTTTCTTATCTTTCTAGCAATCCTGATTTTGAAAATTTATTTGATCCCATCACAAATTTTAACCCTATGTTTCTTCTTCGTCAAACAAATAAGCACACTAAGGTACGGTGTCGTGTAAGAGCGAGGGCGTAAGGTTGTCTAATAACGAGCATGTTTGTCGACAATATTGTGCCTTGAAGAAGGTGCAGGATTTTATTTGGCGGATTTCCTTATCGCTACTGGGAAGGGAATTCCCAACAGTTTAAGACGAAAAACTGACACATTTTATTACCTAGCTTTTCTTTAAAATATTTTTTGATCGACCAACGAATTAGAGTTGGCGGATCTGGTTAGCCCTTGAACATACGTAGGGTTTGTAAGGAATTTTAGTCAAAAACTTTTCCAAGTCTGATTGAAGTACTGCTACTGGATCAACGCCTGAATACTCCTTGCGAATATTTGAGGGCAGCAAATTGAACAATGAAGGAGCCCGAGAAAGAAGAAACGTGGACTTCATTGTTCTAACTAGCCTGGATTCTCGAAGGCTTGAAGGTGCTCTCAAAACGCACATTAAGCCTCTACGGTCACTATAATAGGGTACCCCCACGTGGTTTCGTGAACGCAAATTTTGAAATGCGACAGTACAAAATTTTACCGGGTCGCATTTCAAAATGTGCGTTCACGAAACTATCTGATACTCTCAGTAGGTGCAAGTGGTGACAAATCACATCTCAAAATATGCACTCACGAAACCATGCAGGGGTGCCCAATTGACCCTCAATTGTGGGTCGGAACCAAACTCATGGATGCTTTTGAAAACGTACAATATCAGATACCTTTCATACCTTCTCTAAATACTGTACAGTCCCAACCCTTACAGCCTCTCCCAATACGAGGGCTCTTTCATAACCTCAATGCTCCTGGTAAATCATCTTTGGACCTGCTAGAGCTTTTGCCAACCTGCTGAACTCATTGGAGCAGAAATGTTCAAGATGTGGCTGGACAATCGACTAACAGAGTTAGCATCGTGATACTATTTCTGGACTTAAATGTGCTATATACCCAACCAAATTTTGAAAAACTTTACTAATTTTCACCTGGATATGCTTGACGAACTTTCCATTATTTTTGAGGACTACACCTAAATCTTTCATGGACGACATCTGCTCGATATTTTTACCCCAATTCTCTACAAGCAGGTTGTTTAATGGCGTTGACCCAAATGTCATTGAACATAATTTCAATCCATTCAAGGCCATATTATTCTCAGCAACCAAACAATAGATTTGATCGAGGGCCTCTACCAAACTACCTGAGTTCTGATCATTTGTACTTCAAACTAATTTCGTATCACTACCAAGCCTCTGAAGTGGAGCAATGAAGATGATGAAAAGGAGAGGACCCAAAATGGAGCCCTGAGGAATACCTGACTTGACATCATGTATGTCACTAAGGGATCCCTCAACCTTAACTAATTGTTTCCTACCGCAAATGAAACTTCTTGGCCAATTGAGAACCTTGCCTTGTATCCCAATCTCATGGAGCCTGTTAACTAAAAGACCATGATCTACCTTGTCAAAGGCCTTGGCAAAGTCGAGATAAACTACATCAACTGATTCATGACTCTCTAGGCCCTCAATAACCTGCTCTATATGTTAAATCAGTTGGGTAACCGTGTTAAAATGTGCTCGGAACCCGTGCTGCTAGGAGGAAGGACTTCATTGACCTCAAGAAATTCAACAAGTTTGAACTTCAAGATTTTCTCAAAAACTCTCACAATATTCGAAGTGAGAGAGATTGCCCTATGGTTATTAGGAAGCGACTTATCTACCCCTTTGAAAATTGGAACAACGTGAGCTAGCTTCAGAGAGGAAGGAAACTTGCCCTGTCTGGTCCAAGATGCAACGCATCAAGTGCGAGAAAACAGGAGCGAGAACCAGTGAGCATCTCATCAGAAACTGAGATTTCACACCATCATGGCCAGAAGAACTCGAGAGTTTCAAGTCTCTGATGGCCTCTAAAGCATGTCGATCTGTGACTATAAGATCATCTGAACGCTCAACTTGACTAGCCTCGCCAATCTCAACTGACTCATATTTAGTGCAATGAGCTGTTGCTGTTTTCTAAATGTTTCTAAATGTTTTCTAATTTACCCTGAACTAACAGAAATTGGATTTTGTTTGGTATCCCCATCGAGTTTCCCAAGTGATATGTAATAGACAATGACCATTTTAGGACTTCTTTGGTTCAGTGTCATCATTGTGCCATAACAAAATGATAATGAATGAATTTGAATCTAGTGTGCTTTGTCTGTTGAAGACTTAGATTGAACTCTTTGTTGAAGTGAACAAAACCAACAGCTAGATCTACCTCAACTATTACCTAGAAGTAACAAGGATGAACAGAGTTGGTCTGGAAATCTTTTTTAGAGCTTCAGAGTCGTTACAGAGATCAATACAAGCAATAATTGGTTGGTAGCCTGGTAACATCGCAATTGAGCTTCGATCATAGGCCCGTGTTGAGATGCAAAAACTATGTCTTATTAATGGAAATTGTTATCATGTAAATGCTATTTGATCCAGGGACAAAGAGGTGTAAATGTGGTCAAGTGACCTCCCTACAACATGTTTTAACATTTTCAGACCAGCAGGTGTTGCTTTTAGGACCCAATTGAAATGAGCTCCCGAACCAGTTTTGTCTCCTGGTCTTTCTAAAGTTCATTAATAACCATCATCAAGATAAACAGAAATAGCGATAATCTGGTGATCTAACTCGATGTTTTTGCCCTGCTTTCTAACAGTCAGACTGAGAGTGATAAAATATGTTGATTTCCAATCCAAAGAGACAGACAAGCAAGGCAAGCAAGACCTCCAAAGCAGCCGTCATTTTGTCCGTTTTTCTCCAAACAACTGAAGAAAAAACTTGAAGCTTTGTGGGCAAATATCCCTTCAGTAATACTAATAATTGACTACCACCTTGAAGTAAATTGTATGTTGTGGGATTCTGCCTACTTTAATCCACAAATTCTTTCGGTTGTTTGATGTTTTTTGTCTTTTTCCAAATATTTGCCCGATTGGTTGCATTTCCCTTTTTTGTAATCGGCATATATTTTTGGGGAAAATCCCCATAATGAAAATGATTTGTTGATATCCTCTTCTCGTGTTACCATGACATGCTCTCCCGCAAGTTTGGACTCTTTCACGGTCTCAAAAAGGTTTATTGTACCAACATGGGTAGGTTTAAGGCCTTCCACACTTATTTTAAGGCCCTTTGGATCGCTTGTTGGTTTAGGTACGAACTTCTAGAAATATGGACTGCAAACGAACATCCCGCCAAATCGGCCTGCTCTGGGTCATAACAATTCTGAGCCATCTTTTGATGGCTCATTATTTGAAATCCCCTCCCAATAGTCCTTCAACTCTTCCGGATCTACGTCACCCCAATTTTTCTCTACGGCCTACACCTTTGGCTTCCCAACTCCGCCCAATCCGCACTCAAATCCGCCGATGCCACCTACACCAAGTTCCTCAAGCGATACCTCTGCGTGCCCCAATATGCCAACAATGCATGGACACATTTTCTATGTGAAACCGAGCCCCTCACCATCGGGCTGGCAAGGTTAGTGTCCAACAGTGTTGGGAACCTGACCTTTCCGGAGGTGATGTCCGGACACAAGTTGTCCTTCCCGGTCAAAGACTTGATAACACCTTATTGTCCTTGGCCCGACATCCCTTCGGAATATTGGCGGTCACGCACCTTTGTTCGGCTCCCGTCCAAATGCCATAGCGACGGGAGTTGACAAAGGATCTGTTCAATCTGGCCCATCCATCTACTGCAATAACCAAGATTTTCATCACTTACCTCTACCTACCTGTCTTTGTACTATCTGCAACTCACCTCTTACCTTTTTTCATGTGCATTGAACCAATTCTAGTCATACTCATTGTGATATCACTTTCTAGTCAACTATTTTATTGCCTTTACCTTCTTGACATTTTTCTTGTTTTATCATTTTGTATAATGTATATACATTCGACTTTATTTAATAGTTACTTTACGCCATGAATGACCAAGAGTCGCAATAAAGAAAAAAAAAAAAAAAAAAAAAGAAATTAAAGTAATGAGATAAGAAACGTAGATCTCTTCAATTCAAGGCAGGTCAATCCTATATCATTTACCTCTAAAGTGGCTCGTTTCAAAGCTTTATTGTCAATTATGTAGCTAACCAAGAGCAGACCGAAAATTCGAATTTTATGTAGTGTTTGCTCCATAATTTTGGACTCATCTCATGAGTTCCCTAAGTCTATTTTTGGGCCCAAATTTGGCCAAGTTCATCTAGTGAGCATGATCTTGTGGTCGTATGAGCTGCTTATTTTAAATGAAGTGAACGGTTTAGGAGATAACAAGTTTTCGCTTCCGTTCGTGGCTTAGGGATAGGAAGCCAGCAGAGCTCTGTAGAAGTTCAAGAATGTTTAACTCTAAGAAATTCGCGAAGGATTTCGTTCAATTCTCTTTGTAGTTGGTGTTGCATTCCAAATCCATCCGATGGATTAGGAATGTAAAGGCATGGCCATGAGGGGAAAATAGTCCTGAAATATTGGCTATTTAGATTCTAGGAAAAGAAACTGTAACGAGTAACGGCATTCCATTGTTTCACGAGGAATGGTTGAGTACTGAATTACTCATTTTGTCCTTAGTGATTGGAACGGGTTTCTTTTATTGAGGAATGACTAACGCCCCACGGTGGTTATACGTATTTTCTGATTAAGTGTTTGCTCAAATGCCAAGCCATCTAGACATGTTTTTCTTTGTCAAAGAGACACAAGGAACAACTTTGTGAAATACACATGCTTAAAAGTAGCTCAGATAAGTGTGTAAAATAACTTAAAGTCCATTAATGTGCATCATTGTCAAAAACGTAGTCAATCAGTATCAAGCTCTTAGTTATGTAATGACATAAAATTTCACAAACTTCTATTCAGCAGATGCTTAGTTATTACAACTTGAAAGTTGCGATTTACACCTTAAAAGATCAAAAAGTGGCCTATTTATGTTTCCAATTATTTCCAAGGCATTTTGTTGTCTTTTTCAACAATACAATAAGATATAACAGTTTTCCATTTTCTTTCAGATTTCTTTAAAAGCTAAAAGTAGCAAAAAATGTCACTTAAAACTTACAAAACATATAAATTGCCTTTCATTTTAGTTTAGGGCCAAAAGCTACACTACATTCTATCATGTTCCTAAAATATTTGAACGATACATATGATAGTTTAATTTTCAAATTTGTCACTTTTTGCAAAAAAAATAATTTCTTCGTACTAGCGATGTTTTTATTCAACGTTAATATGATTTTGTCAAAACTCAAGATCAAGCTTGATTAAAGTTGCAATTTACAAGTATGTTATCACAATTGTGAAATATTAACTTTAAGTCAGTTTTGAATTATATTGCTAAGTATTTTCGGATTTTTCTACCTGTTTGAAAAAAGTGAAATATTTTCATTTTATTTTAGGCATAGAAAAGCTTATTATTTATATTTCTCGACATTTGCTTTAAGATACAACCGGAGCAATTTGTAGTGAAATTTGATGTAAATGCAATCTATCAATGCGTGTTATCTTACCGTTTCCTCAATTGATTTGGATAAAATCGTAGTTTGAAACGCAGCTAAGGTTACTCCCAACATCTATTGATTAGGTTTTTTAAAATATTATCTCTTTGTAGGTTTTAAGTGGATTAATATACTAATTTGAGTTAAAATCCAAGATGATATTTTATAACAGTTGTTCATTTTGTTTCAATAGCAAAGAAAATCGTTAATAGAAGTCTTGGCATTTGCACAAAAACTTTATCAGTGTTGTGGGTACCACCATGGCCCTGATTGAGTGGTCATGCTTGATGTTTGGTTTTTGGCCAGGCTAACCTTTTAAATTGCAGCATTGGTTCAGGTTTAACGCTGAAAAAAATTGAGACACATCTTAGCTTATCCATCTCTTTAACATACTGAATAGAAATTTACCTTTTTCAATTTGAACAAGCTCCTTTTGCAGGAAAACAGTCTTTTTAAACGGCTAGCATGACAGTAGGTTGAAAACCTTTATTGTTAGCATCGCTCTTCAAGTTGTCGAATTTGCTTTCGTCATCCATCTCCCATACATACTTATCAGAGATTGGGAGTAATTTTAATTCAAATTACTTCATTTGAATCAATATTTCTTTTATTAGCAGCATATTTTTGGACCCTGAAATGTATGCAGTTCTAATTAATCACATTTTAGCCATGTCAATGATTCACTTTTAATAGCAAGCTCATTGTATAATTCTTTTCAAGATGAATGGGAAAGCTGCGAAATAATCTAAGAAATTGCAAAACTTGCTTTGAAAATACGAAAAAAGTTGGAAAACTACCAAAAATGTGTGAAAATGAAAAAAGGTAAAACATTTCAATATTGCACTACAGTATGTGCTCTCTCAGCACTTCCTTTTGATGAAAGCTTGAGGCTTAATGTCAAATAGAAATTTGCCCCAGATGGTTTTGCACCCACCCTATATTTTTCCCAAATTTCCCAGTAACCATGGCCGAACCCCTTTTAATTTCCCCGAAACTCCTGGGTTTTTGGTTATTTTCTGGTTAAAATTCTCGAAACAGTCTTTTGGCCCAAAAATGTCCGAAACAGTTAAGTTATCATGCTGACCGCTATTAATTCCATTTTGTGGCGTGGTATTTGCACATTATTACTGTTTCTTTTCGCTACAGCTGTCCCGTGGCCATCAAGGAGCTCAAAACAGGCTTGTCCCAAGATGAGATTTTGAACGAGGCCGAGAAATTGTGGCGGGTTCGAGACCATGGACACATTGTTGCTCTTCAGTGCGTGAGTAAAGAGTCCGTGGAAGGCGGAGCATACCGATATGCCCTCGTGATGAGCCTGGAATCCAAGATGAATCTGGCCAAATATCTCCGGACCTATGAGCATCTCCTGAACTTTCAGGAACAAAAGCTGGTCTCTTGGATGTACCAAGTAAGAAATGGACTCTCTCTTAATTGAGAACAACAGAAGAATGATTACTTTTGGTGAGAGAAATAGGTTTCAGATGGATTGGACTACCTCAGGAGACATCAAATAGTCCACTTCGATCTGGCGGCCAGAAACATCTTGCTTACTCTTAGTAGTGAAATCGCCAAAATATCCGACTTTGGTTTGGCCAAGTTCGCCCATGAGATCCCGGCTCTAAGTCAGAAAAAAACTGGTAATTGAACGACTTTTTTATACATGTGAGGATAGGTGGGCATTATTAAGCAAAACCCTAACGCCGATGGTTGTCAATCCAATATTTGATAGCTAAACTTCGTCAATCGTTGATCCGCAATTCAAGAGGTTGACTTCGTTTGTATTTCAATCCGTTAGCTTTGACCTCAAAAAACGGAATTCAATCGCCAAGCAATAATTGGTTCAGAATATAGTTATAGGCTGAAGTGAAAAAAAGACCATGACGTCATATCCAACTCAACTTGTTAGTGTATGCAACAGCGTCGTTGCATAACATCAAAACATCAAGAAGTATAGCAATACGAAAAGTTGGGAAAAGTTTAGGAGCAAAAAAAGTCATTTCCCTAAGCCAAACATATAACAAAAAACGTTTTTCGCCCTAACAACTCTAACGCTTAGCGTTTTTATGGGCTAAAACAAGTGCCCAAAGTTCATCAGTCTGTCAGCTGAAAACTGAAAATTAGACTAGTTATGATTTGACGAGCTGACGCCCACCTTTGGATATGAGTGAGGCTAAAACGTTTTGGTGCTTTTCTTTGTTTCAAGATATGATGCTCCCCGTGGACCGATTGCCATTGGAAGTGATCCATAATATATCTGAGGCCTCAGCTTCCACCGACGTCTGGTCTTTCGGGATCCTGTTGTGGGAGGTGTTTTCTTTTGGATCGCGCCCATATGATTGGGAATTCCATCACAGCTCGGCGTCATCCTCATCCTACTCCCGAGTGACTAGTGGTCTCATCAATCAATCGGAAAGCCATGCCAGGTTCAATTTCATCCAAGCGTTTTTGTCCTCGGGAAGCCGCTTATCCTCTCCGTGGGATCGGCGTTCCAACACCTTTCTTCCCAATCATCAGGATCTCTACCGAATCATGTTGGAATGCTGGCATGCCAATCCGTTGGAGAGGCCCTTCGCCGATGAGATTCGAACCCAGATCTCGGCCCATTTGGTCAAAGGGGCCAAAGCGGCTCACGAAATGAGCGTGGCCCGCGAAAAAGATGACTATATGTTGATGAAAAAACAATTGGAGAAAGAAGCTCGCAGGATCAGGAATCACACTCAATAAAACTAAGCTCTTTCAGAGAGACCTGCAGAGAGACTTGAAAAGACTTGAAAGTAACCAAAGAATCGTCATTTAGGTAGGGTCTTGTGCCTCCCTTCTTCCTTTTGTGAAGAGCCTTCTGTTCTTAGAAAAATATTTGATTTGTGGAATCTAGACAATGCTATCCTCATTGCTGGATGTCTATCTAGCCCTCCGATCTCACTGGTAAAATTACATGAATTTGTGTGATGTGTATCAACTATGCAAAAAAATAAATAGAAATTCCGAGGCTGATTTCCTCACACAACTGCGGTAACCTGCCGTACGTACTCTTGTAGTTTTAATTTCTTATAAATCATGATATTTCAATGCTGTGATAGGAAAGAAAAATGATGAGGTCTTCAAAAAGTAGTTTATATTTTGTTAAGACAATTGATTCTCTTTTTTGACATTGGTGAGATATGAAAGGACCGGTATGGGGTAGAGAAAACATAACATCATGGATTCAATGCATTGATAGGGTAAGACCTATAATAATAATAATAATAATATTTTGTGAACATGTATATCAATTAGCTTTGCACTGGTTTCATATAAAAAACTGAGCTCATTAGTTAACATCGGTAACGAATTGGAGACCTCGATCGAGATCGCGATCTCGTTTTGGATCCTCGGATTCGTCGGGATCGATGATTGCCTGAACGAGGCTCATGGCCATGGATTTGACGGTACCGCTTTGAATAGTACCCTCCGTATTCATCCCGGACCAAGCTTCCATGAGAATCAGAATAGTCAGAGCTTGGGGATCGCCGACTTGATCTCCACGCCCTGAATTCGTTGACACGGGTCGTTGATGTATTTGATCGTCGAGGAGGAGAACGGTCGGCATGTCTTTGACGACGCCTTCGACTTCTTGAGCTTTCTCTCCTATCCTCACTATCTCTACTGGAAACACTCATTGGTCTGGATCGGATCCGGTTATGGGAGGACCGACGGCCCAATTGGAACTCGGGTGATAAAGATGGACTCAGGTGCCTTTGGCGCCTGCCATCTCTCTCAAGTGTATCATCATTTGATCTTGAGAATCTAGCCTGATCTAGGGGACTTCTTGTCTCTCTAGAAGATGAGCGTGATCTATGACCTCGTTGGTAATCATCGGTATCATCCGCATCACTTAAAGTGGACATGGATTGTCTCGAAGTGGCACTTCGGTGGGCATGATCATCCTGAGCGATGTGGGACCCGGATTCACACAGATTCCAGGCAATCTCCTGCTCCGGTACAGGCGATATAGACATGTCCGATCCATCTATCGAGCCCTGATTATCGTCCACATCTTCAGTGGCAGTGTCCGGCCGTCGCCGTTGCCAGATCCTCTCATTGACGTGTGCCAGGACCGTGGACGGCCCGGAGGCGGGCGGATCGGGAGCCAGGTCCAGCTGACCTTGGCGTCGGATTTGCCAGCTGCGGAAGCGTTTCAGTTTTTCCCGGGCTGAGCGCAAGGGCGTCTGAAATTGGAGCACCACTTTCGGCCGATTTGAAGCGGTGGGCGGAGGGGTGGGGGACCGGGTCACCTCCTCCGGGGGCTGAGGGGTCATGATGGGCGGTGTGGGATCAGCGGGTGGCGGTCTTAGAGGTACGACCTCCGGCGCGGGGCTGGGCTCGCGTTTGATACCCGGCTCACTTTTGATGACCGGGGTTTGAGCGGGCGGCGGTGCCGCAGGCTTAGGGGGTACGGGTAACGGGGTGGGTGTGGGTACGAGTACAGGTGCGGGTACAGGTACGGGTACAGGTGCGGGTACGGGTAAAGTCGGAAGCGCGGTAGCCAGTGCCCTGGGTACCGATGAGCTGGCCGTGGTCCTGGATGGATTTTGATCAATATATTCGACCACACACCGCCAAATCATTTGCAATTGAGCCGGATCTAGGGGCGGAATCGACTGCGGCTTCTCATGATTACACGGCGGGGGTGGGTCCCATCGAGATCCGCCCGCCTGACCCGCTGAATGGCTGGCCCGGGACTTTGGCGGGAGCCGATGCGGGTGCACATTGGAGACATCAGGCAAGGCCATGGGACCCGCCGATTCGGAATCCAAGTCCAAGGCGTGGAAAGGGCCCGGCTGGCGGGCCTTCAGTCGACTGGCGATTTTGGGATGGTCCAGCAGGAATCGGTGCAATGCTTGCTGCTCTTGGGGCGCTGAGACCACGTGGTGGGGCGATTCCGGGTCCAGCTTGGCGAAGCAGGGGCGGACCCAGCAGAACAAGTGGGTGGTGCGTAGCTTGCGCCCTGCGCAACTCCGACAAGCCAGGGTGCCGCAACAAGTGAGCTTGACGGCGCGTTGGTAAGGATAACGGCAGAGGGCACACCGCAGACCCTCCGGCACTTGGTTCCAGAACGGCGAGATGACCTTCATGCTGCTGGGAAGAGGGGTGAGGTGGGCTCAGGCACCAACCCATGTGGACACTCACCAGGCCTCAGAGTCACTAACAGCCAGGAACAAAGGGTCCGTCCGATCCATACATCCTTAGTCCATAAGAATGGACTATCAACGGTAATCAGAGAATAATAATATTCGACCACAGCTCCCTCAACTTTTGGGTGAATGCTGATGCTCTGTCCCAGAGCGCTGGTGGATACAGGCTGAAGGTAGTCAAAACTTGCCCTAGGATTCTATGATTTGTGACGAAAAAGAAGATTGATCTGTTAAAACCCTGGCCTGCCCTGGAACTTGAGTCCCAGCCCCCCGTCCTGTTCGACCACTTTTTTGGCAAACTTGACCTTCACTATTTTGTGCTTTGATTTCAAAAAAGAAATCCCATTGAAAATCATGGGAGGCTGAACTAATGGAGACTCATAGACCAAGGTGGTCCAAAGTTTTGTGATGGCAGTTTAAAAATAATTGGGTTAGGTAGTGGTAACTTTGATTGTCTGCCACAGAATTTGTATGCAACAGCTGAGTGGTGACCAGAAAATTGAAAGTTGTGCCATTGAAAAACCAAACCAGCCCCTTCAAATTTGCCTAGACTACAATCTGTGCATTTTGATGTCTAGCATGCACATAGTCTGGTGAAGTTAAAATGAACCAGAGTTACTTTCTTCCATAACCAGTTTTCATCAATAAATTCTTATTCTATTTCAATTACTATCCTTTCAATTGATTATATTCTTGGCAATTACTGTAGACAATTCTAATTAGATTTTTGAAATTTGGCATTGTAATTATAGTTACAACACTAAGAAACAAAGACGTTAGGCATAGATAAAAAAGTAGCAAGCCTTCATTCAGAACATTGTTATTCAATGCTTGGCTCTCAAAAAACATCCTGATTCCACTTGCAATTCTGATTACACAACATTTTAAAATTGCATCTCTTTTCATCAATATGATGACGTCCTATATTTGACAAAAGTAAAGGAAAAATCTAATAAAGTAAGGAAAAGTGATCTGATCAAAGTTTTCTTAGAGAAGGTTTAAGCATACATTTCATTAGGCAAAGTGGAGTTTTTTTGCAAAGAATAGGAGAATAGGAGTTCTCTTCTCCATTCAAGATAGAGGAGCTTAAAAAAAAGACTTATGTACTCCTAGGTTGATGGAAACTGGATTTGAAAGAGAATAGAACATCCACACTGCCTGCATTTTTGCTATTATTTGTCAGCTAGAAAAGAAACGCTGCTCATCGAGAGCAGCTGTGGTGGCTGTGGAAAAATATTCTGTGATTATCGCTCATACACACGCTATTTTGATATCCTGCCTGGAAACAGAATTGGGCGATGACGTAGTCAGGCTTGCTCAATGAGGTTCTAAAGAAGGTCAGATGATGGTACATTATAGGGCCAAAGAGTTACTTCCGGATTGAAAAGCCTTGTGAGGTGCATGATTGAAGAAGCGAATTATACACTATTATTGGTACAGAAGTGACCAATCATTATTGTAGATACTCTACTTGTATTTTGTTGCTTAAAAAGCTAACTGACTCACTGAAGGCCTACGATACAGATTTTATCTTTCTATTTTTTGACAGCTTGATTGTCGGTATATTCGACTGATCCAATAATAAATCGGTTGGCAAACTTTTCTTGTCCGGACGTTAATTGGCCAAATGTTTCAAGGTTGGCACAAAATGTGCCTTTTTGTCGTTCCTGAATAACATTTCGAAGATAACATCCTGACAGAACTCGTCGCGACCGAGACGCTTTGGTCGCGACATCTACGTGCAATCCTTATTTGTGTATGGGAAGAGTTAACTGCACGCTAGTTTTTTTAGCAAATCACGCAACCAATTAAGATGTCTGAACATGAATGAACCGATCTACTTTTGACCTTATAGCGATTGTGTCTCAACAATGTACCAAATATGGTTTGAAGATTATATGCAAAGGCCATTTTGACAGTTGTCTCTCGAATTTTTTGCTCCGTCTTTGCGATGACTGTCTCCTTAGTAAGATTTTTTTATTTACATTGACAACGCAAGAGGGCGCGACGTTTCTTTGAATCAAAGAACATTTGTAAGTGAGTTTTTGCCTCGTTTCAGTTGCATTCTATAAAACTTTTTATCACGTTGCTGCTTTTTCAAACTATTAACATCTTTACCAATCCTCAACAATATCCCAATCAGCGAGTAAACAATAACAGATTATCCTTATACCACCTACACATTTTTTTTTTAAACAAGCTATAAATTCACATTTTCTTCTCTCCTCGATCGCCCAGATGATCTTCGGTGGTCCGGTGTGCAGGCTTCAAACCTGTAGCCGCCTAGCAGCGGAGTGGTTCGATTCCACCTTCTGGGCGATTTAACCTTTTTTTCAACAAACCTAGGTAGTAAAATCCAAAGCCCCCCCTTAGAAGCAGTGCATTGACCATCGCCATTATACAGAACCGATTGGCAATTGCAATGATATTTGAAAAATGACAGGCAATTATATTTCTTGTAATGTTGTATTCATGTGTGAGACGTTTTCTCATTGTTTTCTGCTTTTACTGTCTATATGGACAAATAACTAATTGGGACAAATCATACTTATGGCTAAGGCATTATATGAACGAGAACCATATATTTCTGATTTCAGCGCAATGTATGTAACCGACAATGGTCAACAATGGTATACAATATCCCCGCTTGTTTTGTCTTGAATTTCAAAATTTCCAAACTTCCTTTTCAATTCAATTCAAATCAGTTTTACCAACTGTTTTTATTCCAACCTCAAACTGCTTTGTCATCCAAGTAATGCAAACCAGATCTGGTTTCCTTGCCAACCAAACCATTTCCTTCGATAAATTGACCAGGTCATGAGCTGATCTCTATATAGGCTTCATCAAGGATCAGACTTGTTGGACCCAATTGGAACCTTCGTTTGAGTTCTCGATTTTTCACGAAATTGAAAACAGGCGTCTTTCCATGGATCAGAAGATCTAGGAGGACTCATTTTATGAGTGTCTCAGACCAGTCATAAGGTCATCCATCCATCGTTCATTGCTCCTCGCGGCCAACTAGAGAGGCTTCAAAAATGTCAGAGATTTGCCTTCAGTATGTAGGCGCCACCATGTTATGCAACACCCTTTCAACCATCAAGTATGGTCTCAACTGAAAGAAGTGCATCATGGTTCCAGCCAAGACAATAATGGGCCTTCAAATAGGTTTGTTTATACAGAAACTGTACCTATTGTATAAACGAACCAAGTCAAGAAGAGGCCTAAACATCCAATTTATTAGAATATATCTGACGGATCGGGTATGTGTTATTATTTCTTTGGTCCAACGTCAACCATCATTGCTAAATGTGCTGTAAGAGCTTCATCTCATATATACAAAACCTGTCGGCCAGTCAGCCAGTCAGCCAGCCAAGCAACCCAGCAAACCAATACACGCCAACAGCTTTGAAACCAAAGAAGAAGTCAATACCCTCTGCAGGTTCCTTCTTGGCAGGTTCCCTCTTGGCAGGTTCTTCACATTGCTGGCCGACAGGTTGGTTACTACCTGAGTGGCTGGCTTTGATTGGTCCACCACGACCAACAACAATACCATGGAGGAACCAACCAGGCTCTCGAAGAAGTTATCGAGTGAGAGCTTAGGTGGGTTGGTTGTTGGTTAGCTAACAACTACCTAACCTGGAGGAGTTGTACCAATCACCTTTAGAATCCGTGAAGCTCTCCATTCTCCAACCATCGAAAAGCTCAACTACATCACATGAAAAAAACGAAAACTAAGCTCAAAGGTCTTGTGAAATTAAGCACGAATTTTTCAAGCACGAGAAGACTTCTGAACTTTGGGAAAACATGGTTATGTCAGAAGCAATATGAGAACCCCACCCTTACAATCCAAAAGATTCAGCATATGATGTGTCGAACCTTGAAATGATTTTGGTATTACCTAGCGGCATCCTGTAATTTAAAGTAAACGGAGACAGTTGGAAGACAAAAAAAATCGAGACTCATTCCTCGATCATCCATTTATCATCAGACAGTTACTGTTCGACATATTAACAACGATATTGACTTTAGCCCCAACCAACAAATATCGAACTTTTGTCGACAATTTAACAAGGGTTAAATTAAGTTCAAGAGGCTCTAGCTCATGTTCCCCAACATCAGATGTCTCTTCGAAGACAACTTGACTATCAGAGATATTGTTATTGGTGGAATGCTGGCGGCCGGACTTTTTTACTCCCGGCGTCGAAAGTTGGAATAGCTCTCCAGCAATCAACCGGCAACGGAAATTTTATAACAGGAAAAAAGCGTTTTATGTCTGACATTGGCAGCGATTGTTCATCTTTCCTTTAGCTAAGAATAACGAGTGGATTTGAAGCACCGGGACCATTGGAGGTGAGCATCAATGAGAAGAACAAACCATCTTGTTGAACAAGGCATTGTCAAAAAGGGGCCTTTCAGGTGTCGCTCTCTCTCACACACGCATCAAAAGATCAGCTGTTACTCATCAAGATGACGATATGCGCTCTTGAAATGCTTTGAATGTGCCTGTAGTCCAAACCTTCTATTCCGCAGCCATCCTTCCAGTCTCAAGCCAGCCAACCATTGAGGTAAAGACGAAACTGTTGCTGCCGTTGAATTATAGACCATTCATTCAAGAGAGATGGTGGTAGTTCATCCCGTTTATTTTATGAAAGAAAATCATCTTAAGGATCTGTGTACTGTATGAAATGTAGTTAAGTTTACATGCATAGCTGCCACTTTTTGTCTTTTCTTGAACTTATTTCAGTCGAGAGTAGATCCGACTCTTTGATGTTACTCTGTGGCAGAACGTCGGTGACAATGAACTTGTTCAAGGTCGATGCAAAAACCCAGCTCTAAAATCAGACACAATCTACCAAAGTAATGTAGCGGGTCTCTAGAATATAAAGCATCCGAAAATGTGACAAAAAAAGTCAGAACCTAGTTTCATTATACACAAGATAAAATCACGAGGTCAGTCTGATAAGTGTCGCAGCCTTACTCTTTATTTTTATTTTTTTGATTACTGTGACCACATATGATCTTGGAATTGGAGCTGGGAAGGCCCCATATAGACTCAACGTGAGAGATGGCGTGCCCAGGCAATCAGACATAAGACATTTCCATCATGAAATAGATAAATATGCATTTGCATTCGTACTCTGTTGTGCGCATGCATGCCGCGATTTGAAGAGAGAATGATTCCCTGCGAGACCCCTTCCCCCAAATTGCAATTAATAAGGATATCGATCCCTGGTTGCTGATTCTTTTGTGGGGAACACGTTATCTGAGATCTCGGTAATTGAGCCACTGATCTTAGTCTAGATGTGTTGGGCTCTTCCACTACCACAGGATGGCTGATTTTAGTATCTACACACCATGACAGATTTCAATGGTTTTCAGGCATTATGCAACGATGAAGCTGATCTTTTCAATTCTGAAAGTCATCAGCCAAATATTGTAGAACTCAAATCATTTTCGATGCAGCTATTAAGGAAACAAACGGCAACATTCCAACCAAAAAACGTATCCAATGCGTCTTCCTTTTACCAGTTTGAAATCAAATGCGACAGCTGGAATTTAGGCTCGATTCGAGATTTTATTTCTAGTATTAAACCAACAAGCAAACGGCAAATATCGTACAAAATGACGAGCAACAGTTCGGAATATTGTTTTTTCCCCACGGAGCGATGAACGTTCAGATTGGAGAATGGAGCCTGAAACAGAGATCTTAATCATAAATCCGACGAGTTAGGGAAAAAACACATTCACTCACACACGTACGCCAGCACGCAACAACAACATCCAACCGACGAGAGGGATACCATGGATGTCTAACGGAAATACTCTTCTTTCTTCCATTGTTTCCTTTCGAACACCATCGACAGTAAGAACAATAATGATAACGATAACAGAGGTCATGGTATCAATTCTCAAACAAAATAGGACTAGCTAGAGAGAGATGAATTTTGAGTCTGTAGATGAGTATGGATCTAGTCACGCCTGATGGTTGAATCCATGCACCAGAAGCGTACCCATCTACCGTAAAAATGGACATATTCGACCAACATTGGACAGCTTTGTTCGGAAATTGAGAGGGGGTTTTTGGCCCCAACGACCAAGCGACCTTGAGCGTCTGAAACTGGTAATAAGCTGCCAACTCAATGACCAATTTAGGAGGGCTAACAACAACGGAAAGAAGGAGAGAAGAGGGAGAGAGAGAGAGGCAAAGGGACAGAGGGACAAGACCCGAATCATTAAGGGCAAGAATGGGGATGGTAGCAATGGCGGTTATGCCATGGTCAAAATGAGAACGTGGCGGAGAACGGTTCCAGTCTCAATGGATGAGTATAGATCTAGTCACCGGTTGTACGCATGGCACTTTTTAAATAATAAAAAGGTGGAATAGACCTAGCCCCATCCACCGCAACCAGACTAGGCCCATCTTGATAAGTCTTGGAGAGCTGTAGATTCAGTAGGCCCCTGAGATGAGGAGGATCAATAACTTCACTTCACTGCAGAGACAGATGTTAGATGGCTAGTGTGAAAAATGAAAATTGTTCAATAACCACAAGGTACTACTGCTGTTGGATCCAAGGGAGACCTTCACCACTTCAGATCCCGAACGAGACTGAACCCAAGGCACTTTTCCAGTTTCGAAGGGAGAGAGAGAGACTCCCGCCAGAGTAAATCGTCGTTCGTTCGCTTAAATCGACCATTCCACAACCATTTGAGGGCAAGAGGGAGCTTCTTCTGACTCCCTCCATCCATCCATCTATCCAATGAGACGACTCTGGATGAGAGAGGGATGAGTTGGCTGACTGGCTCATTCTTCACCGACCCAATAACACCCCATCGAAATAGCTTTTGCAGTTCATCGTTACTCATACGATACATCGGATTAATATCTTGTACAACAGCAGACAATAAAACAAATGATTATATCAAAACATGTGTTTGGTTGAATACATTTTCAAGAACGGAGAACATTATTTTGTTACTATTTTACATAGGCCTTTCATTTCATTGAATAAAAGTGATCAGCTCGATCATGCAAAATCGTTTTTTTCCATCTTAGCAAAATTATTCCATTTCCAGCAAAAAGCGGCTTTGCCCACTAATCACTTTTATGCCAAAAAAGGTATCGTAGAATGAACTTGAAAGTGTACTACGATTGAACAAGGTTCCCATTCAATGTTATTCCGCTTCGAAAGGCTCTTGGAGGGCACTGACTGTTGATGAAGTAGTAGTAATCTAGTCATGGAGTACCAGTTGTAGCTGCTGGCAGTAGTGCTACTGTAATAGGGACTGGCAACAGACCAACGAAAACCCCTCCCCTGCTAAAAGTGGTTCGTTGCGAGGTACTAGACGGGCATGCTAGGGAAGCATGATTGGATCCACTCAGACGGTTGTACCCCTCGTACCGTAGTAGTAGGACGAGTTCACCTCACCAACTCACCCTACCTATTGTTGTTGGAACTGTTGTTGCATTGGCACACTGACGAGAATCCCATGCTATTCCCTGGGATAAAGTAAGCGTCTCTCCACTAAATGTACGTATAATGGGAGTCAGCAATAGGGGCATTTTAGGGCCCCTAAAAATGGAGCAACATTTCCCCAGTGTGAACAGCTTCTCATAACATATCAGTTTTGGCGGTGCGACCCGCGTTGAAGTCACCTTTTTCTGCACCGACTCATTCCCGAAATTCCATGGGCAACAGCCAACACAAGACGGACGGACGGCATCCTCCAAAGTGAATGCGACTAACCCCCACCACATCGTCATTTGGGATGGCTTGGCTCGTTTCCAGCGTGGGCTTCCAGGGATCCATCCATGGATGGACAGTTCATTTCTACTTTTGTTAGCCGCACTCTGATGGAGCTTACAAACTGCCGCCGTCAGCTATCTCGATCATTGCCTCTGGTCTCTGTCCATTGGCCGTTGCTCGCTTGTTGCTGGTTGTGGTTGCCTTTCGAGCTTTCGGAGATCCCACGCTGGATCCCAACACAGAGATCGGTGAACTCTCCAATGGACTCTCATGTTTCAGCTTTGGCTCAGGTCAGGTACCACCCGTGAGCAAATAGGATTAAAAGTCAATGCACATATCATACGGAGCTTGCATCAATAACAGGCACACAAGATCAATTGGCAGGTTTGGTTCAAGACCCTTAGACACTGACTGGCTGCGGGTTTGAACACTTCGCCTCAAATATTTCACAATTCTAATGTTAGAGATCTCGCTTTTTGCTTTTTGCGAGTTAGCCCACTAAGTGAATGCCTACTCGGTTGAACTGTTAGACAGTAAAATTCTTCAAAATCTCTTGTCTTGGATTGAAATTGCTATGCTCACCATGATGGATTTATTTTTTATCCATAATGCTTTTGTGACAAAAGGGCTTTGATCTGATGAAGATGTTTCATTTGTATTTGTTCATTCATAATGAATCTTGTTCTAGACGTAAGTGCATTTACCTTATTCTTGAATATTTCCTTTAATATGAGCCCATTTGAGGGCCTTACATTGCGGGAACAATTTTTATTGAACGACTTTTAATTGAATTTAGTTTAAAGGCTAAATCAAAATCCAACCTTAGGTTTTTCGGGAGGCCAAATAGAAGCGATTTTTATTGAATAGCTTTATAAACTTATTGTGACATGGTTTGATCAAAAACATGTCAGATTTTTATTTGATACAATGATCGTTTGAATAATTATGATACATAAAGTTGTAAAATATCTTCTTTGACTTAGGAGCAAGTTGATTTTAACACTTTAGAAAGAAGCCAAAGCATTTCCATGGTAGCTGAGTGGTCTAATGCAGTCCCGATAGAGGCACGACATGGTTCCCCGGAGGACGTGGGTTCGAACCCCGCCTTCGGAGAAAGCCATTGAAGTGAAATCAGAATAACGCACGAAATTACGGTTCTAGTATGGGCTTCAGGAATATACACACATAGTCTTCAGTAAATGAAATGCAAAAAAAAAAATATCCAGCAAAGGCTTTGCAAGCGCTATGAATTGTAGAAAACACACATTATTAGGGCATCTAAAAAAAAGCTGTAAGAAGATGCAGAAAAATTGTCCAGTATCCATCTGATGATTGAAGATTTGTCAATTCGATCTTGCCTCAAACTAAATTAAATTGAATCAAATTAAAATTTTAATTGTTAGTAGTTACAACGTTCCTTTTTTAGACTTACTATTTGACTGTTCTTATCCTTTTAAAAGACGTACAAACCTGTGTTAATGTTTCCCTGTATTGTACTAGAAAATTGGTCCCTCTCTTGAATTAAAGGACGAGCCAAGTTTTTTGCACTCGGAGCTTGATTGGTTGTATTTAGCCGGGAAGCCTGGAGAGCCAAACCATGGATGGAGTCTCGATTTTTGTTGGCTTGCTTTTGGGACTTGGGTTGGACAACAGCTGGGCAGGGTTGGACCCTAATTTGCGGCGCATTTTACTTTTCTCCACACAGGTTGGCCAACTTCGCAACCATTTTTGACATAACCATGTTTAATTCCAAAATTGGATAATTTTTTTCAGGTTTAAAACTCCAAGTAAGTCAAGCCATGTTTTGGCAGCCCTGAGCAACGGATGGTAGTCGAACAGCCTTGGGAGAACTCGCGGTGGGAATGACGATGATGACTACAATTTTGATGAGAAGGTTTGGAGAAAGATTGATCTGGCACTTGAATAAAAATGTGAGCTCGGGATTCAATTGAATCGAGCAGAAAAAAGGCAGACAAACAAAAACTAGTTGGTGAACCTCGCTCAAGGCATACAATGACGAACTGTGCCTCCAGTAAGTCTGTTTGAGAGAGAAAGAGGTGGATTATGATGGCCAATGCAGGTTTGGAGCTCATTCCAGTCGGTGAACAAATGTCATGTTTGTCTTCAATCCGGTGAGTCGGGTCAGAGGTCGGCAAACTGGGAGAAGAGAACTTTGCACTTTGCCACCCAAAACCAACCTGTTGTTTCAGAACGCCAGATCCAGTCTCGAGATGGTCGTCATTCACATACCTGGCTTTCTTTATGATCCAACCATGAATTTGAGGGGAAGAGCAGAACCTGGTCGTCGATGACGATGAGGAGGATGAGAGTTGGTTGGTTGGTTGGTTGGTTGGTTGGCAAACAACATGCATTCACCCCTGGATAATAAGTTGGATGGTTGGGACTTGGGCCAAGTGAAACTGCATGGGATCATGCTCAGTATGGTATAGAATGTAAGAGATGAGATGGAAAGGTGGAGAATTGACCACATGCAATGCAGTAGATGTAAGTTGGCTTTGGATGGAGTAGGAAAAGAGTGGTATTTATTTGGTATCATTTCTAGATTTACCTTGTTTGAGTGACAAGAAAAAGAACTGTGCTTTTTTATCATGCTGAGGTATGACTGGCTTAGTGCTTAATCTCTTGATTCGCTGAATTCAATTTGTATGGTTCGGTTTCTGCAAAAAAATGCAGAACCTTCAGACAAGTCGCAGTAGAAGTTTGTCCAACAAAGAATGTTTGTGTCAAGAGCACTCAACTTTTATGAATGTCCCCAAATTGCAAAATCTCTTTTTTTGAACGAGCTTCTACAATGAATGTTAGCGGCCTTTCTATATTAAACGAGGCAAGTAGTTTTTGGACCATTTTGGCGCCATTTATCAAAAACAGTAATGCCTACGACATTTCGAGAAGAAGTGGAAGGTAAAAAAAAATACCAAACCTATATGACGCAGGGACTCTAAAGAGAGGAACCGACACGGCTTCCCCCTCACCGCCAACTTAGGCCATTGCGTTGAGTCAAGACAGTAACTCTAGAATCAATAAAGCAACATTATCCATACTATAAAGCACATTTAAGTGTTTTTGATTAAATAATAATCTCATTGATATACAACTCCGTCCATATACTAAATATTTCTGATTTAATCTTGAAAGTCAGAAGAGTAAAATAAATACCCATGAACATCAAATCAATCAAAAACAATCAAATTGTCTTTCAAATCAGTGAAATATTGCGTAAAACTGGCTCGCATACATGGAAAATCAACTAGAATCATTTGATTGATTGATGAGGAACTTGCACTAACAAAATATAAAAGAAATATATGGAATAAGCAATAAAAGTGCATGTACATAAATGTTAACATACAAGAACATCAGGGATGGACAATTGAGAATTTTTGTCTTAATCCACACATTTGACAAAAAAAACATTAGCCATTGGTGAAAAATGAACGAGTTATCTTTTTGAAGAGTTTAAATTTCTACTTATTACGAAGTTTGCAAAAAAGGCAGGCATTATTTAAAGGCCCCAGAGTAATACTAAAGTACAGTAGACTAGATCTCAATTTGAACTTTGGACTCCAATAAATTGTTTTTCTTGCAAAAGCATCCAAAATACCAAAAAGTCAAATAAAAACTGGTGCCTTATCTCTTTAAATCATTATTCCATGATTATGAAGCATTCATATGAGTTTAAAAAACAATATGTAGCTCAAAGCTACAGTATGTCTACTTTTGGATTGAGGGCCATTCCCAGAGTAAGAACGATAGTTTCATAACAAACCCGTCAAATTACTTAAAATTTAGTCAAAATGTGTCTGAAAAAAATTTCTTCAAATAATATTATTAGCAAAAAAGTATTGACTGATTGTGTTTAGGGCAAATTCTTGCTTTATCAAGAAAACCTAATTAGCACTTTTCAGCTGTTGTACTTTAAGACATGTTTAAAGTCATTTTAAGTATATTTACATGCCAGGTTTTGAGCACATATCATCACTGGTTACGAAAATGATATTAGTCACATATTTTGTTTCATAATTATGCCAATAATTGACATTGAAAAATTCCAGCAGCAAAAGTTTAGGCCTTACTTGGCGGAAAAGGTTTGGTGATCACTAAAACGTGGCGTTTCCTTGCTTTAGTGTTCTTTTTGACGTGACTATTTATTGTTAGGTGACTTCATTCCATTAAGAGTAAATTCAAAACAACCAAATCATCATATCTAAGACTTTACATGCATCATAACTTCGATGAGGGCCTCATGATAAAGTTCAAAATCAATTTGAGCCGTTTAACTCAATACGCCATTTGAGTTCACTTCAAACCAGTTCCAGGGGCTCCAGATATTCTTCATCTCAAAGTACTCTAAAACAGTAGTTTGCCCTCTATGGTGTCCATAAACTTAAAAAAAGATTTTTCTTCATTTTCATAACCACGGCTTCCCTGCGAAAAAATTTGGAATAAATCCGTTTGACGATTCGCTCCTTCATGCACCACATATCTTTTCCGAGGCATTTTTAAACCATGATCATTAAAACGATTCTGCTCATCAGTTACGTGTTTAGTTGGCGCGTTTTGTTCTCGTGACGGTGATTTTTGGGAATAACTCTCACTGGCATTCAGCCTCAAGGTGCACTAAAGAATTAACAAGTGCATCAACCCCAGACACACAGTACACTACAAGAACGGGCGAATCCAAGCGATGTTGGGAACTTGGGATAGTTGGAATAGAGGTTCAGAAAATGGTTGTGAATGTAACGAATCTTTTGACGGCGCAGAAGCAAACACGCGGGGCCTCGGAGCCCAATGAGTCTTTCGGGATCAAAATTGATTTTTAGTCGCAAATTGTTTTGTTTTTGTTTTTTTGATGAAATGGCCAATTATCGAACTGACCAGAAATGAACGAATCATGTGTAGGATACCTAATGATAGGGATGCTAATTCAAGGCCAAATATTTTTAGCTTTTGTGGCTTTTATAAACCAAGGGGTCAAAAACAGGCCAAAAATTGTAAGTATTTTCATCAAATTATGAATTTTCCAAGAATAACAAAACAACCACCGTTCAAAATCAAATGACTCGTCTTTGAAAAATCGGGAAATAACTTGACTCGTAAGCTTTGCCTTAATGACTGCTGACATCCCTAGTTAAGAACCAAATGACAATGCAGGAGCAACGCGTGAACCTTCGTCTTGAGTCTTGAAATATAGCTCCGAACCCCACAAAGATCAAACAACAATAATGTGTTGCATAGGAATTCAAAATAAAATTTCGAATCCTTTGTCATTCATTTATACCTACTTAAATGTGTACAATCAAAATGATTTAAGAACCATTAGGAAAACATAGGTTTTGTGTATTTGACACACAACATTCCGTCGTTTCCGCATCATCAAAACATAATCTATTTAGCATTTTTTGTGGATAAATTACTTTCTGAGCAAGTAGATATGAACTCATCTAAAACGTACGTCCCAAAGTAAAACATAATAATATATGCGGCAAAAAAAAAATCAAAACTTGTTTTAGCCCTATTACTGGGACTTCGTATTCTTCAAGTGTCATGAGGGCGCATGACTGATCAAGATAGAGGTATTCAAGGTACAAAAACGTCATGAGCTTTCCCAGGCGATGCTAAGGCGAAAACAAATAAACACACCATATCACTCATGGATCCTTTTTGCATCTATTTCTGAATTAAATTCGGGAAGAAACGTTGCTATCAATCAATGTCATCTGAACAAGTATTTCATACCTTCTATCGCACACAAATCAGAAAAGCTCCAAAGTAAGTGCCTGAGTCGACAATAAAAAGAGGTAAGTTAAAATTTCTAGAATCGATTACATTAACAAGGATCTCATTTATTGGCTTCCAAGGTTGAATATGAATGTTTGACCGCGCTTTAATTGTTTCCATGGAAATCCTTTACGAAGACCGATCTCTACACGCAATCTCAATGTATTTGGGCATTGTGTATTTGTAGACTTGGAGGGTTTCGTCCAGAACCGGTTTAACAGATCCCGATCATCCACAAAGCATTGTTTCCTGCAGTGAGTGAACCGATCGACACATGTTTTTAGTTTTTTTGCCACTCTTCACGATCAGCTGAGCACACCTACAATCCCAGAGCATGGAACACAAATCCCAAGGGTTGAATTCCAACTCCTTGACCTTGACGAGACATTGTCTGAATAATCTGACGAACAAACCAGATGGTCAAGAGTTGGTGAGTTTACTCGTGTCCATTCAGAGTGTGGTGAAAAACATCGGGGCTGCCGTGAGAAGAGCGGGTATCTCGAGGTTATTTGGCGCTGAAGGTTCCATCAATGTCCAAGGGGAGGAACAGCAAAAGTTGGACATTCTCGCCAATCAGACGTTCATCAATTACCTTGGGTAAGAGCCGGTTGTTCCCGATCCCGTTCCATTGTTGAGGATATGTGTAAGAATCAACCCATTTCAGAAACTCCTTTGCCACATGCCTCTTGGTCTCGGAAGAGATGGACAATGTGGTTGAGGTTGAGAACGAGAAACAAGGCAACTTCATCGTGTGTTTTGACCCCTTGGATGGGTCGAATAACATCGATTGTCTCGCGTCCATTGGATCCATATTTGCGATTTACAAGCGGAAAACGCCCAAGGGAACAGCTCCATCCTTGGAGGATGTCCTTCAACCAGGACGTCAACTGGTGGCAGCCGGATATGCTTTGTATGGAAGTGCCTTGATGATGGTTCTCAGCACGGGCAATGGAGTTAATGGGTTCATCTTGGACCCCTCTATTGGTAGGAATATTCAGTATCATTTTGTTCGAGTAGGATCAACAATGTTCTGATTGTGGTCACATTTCATGGTGAAAAGCAGTGCTTAAAAAAATCAAAAATAGCATATTTGCATAGTGGCGAGGAACTGTTTAACAGCTGATGGGTGTTAGTCTGTCTTCGGGAAAGCCTAGACGTTTTACTTTTTCAAAAGATTCATTCTGTGCGTTTAAAGACATTTTCTCTTGACAATCAATTGCAATATTTTTATCGCCCTAAATTCATCATCCATAAATTTGATGACGAAATCAACCCTTTTATTCCAATTTCAGTAAGCTAAATGGACACTGCTCACTGCTCAGGATTTAGTGTCTATTATGCATTTTGTAAATGCACTTTTTGCTACCTTTAATGTACCTTTCTTTCTACGTTTGGTGTCCTCCATCCAGCATGACTATTTTGGCACCTTCAGTGATAAGCACGGCAGTTTCACTCTTTTTTATTATCGTTTTGTTCACCATTTTGGCTCAAAAAATATCGGGTTTTTTTGTTTTCAAAATCGATTTTACCACTTTTTCTTCAAAACAGAAAAATGGAAAGCAAATCATCTTCTACCATTTCATAATATTTGCTTTTCTTTAAAATGCCTTTTCGTCTAAATGGCATGGCTATCTTGATTTTTGCGCAACACAAGCATTTAACATTACGTCTCTTTAGGATTTTAAAACAAAGTGCTCCAGGTGTTTCATTTTTTCAATATATGGCCAAAGTATTTAAGCGCAAGTGTTTTTACATTAGACAAGTTGCTTTTGTTCAAAGCTCATACACTATTAAAAGTTTATTCATTAACCTAGCACGCTTTAATCCCTTTGGCTTAGCGGTATGGCGCACTTTAAGTAAGAAATAAGGCTTGCTACATGCATTCAGTAGAGTAGAGTGCTGGTAGAGAAAGTTTGTGCACCCTCTTTTGAC
This sequence comes from Tigriopus californicus, assembly GCF_007210705.1. Classification (NCBI taxonomy): domain Eukaryota; kingdom Metazoa; phylum Arthropoda; class Copepoda; order Harpacticoida; family Harpacticidae; genus Tigriopus; species Tigriopus californicus. Next base: position 3,379,113 of record NC_081450.1, on the reverse strand, counting down.
ATGCTCTTGAGTTTTAGCTTACCATGGCATTTTGCTGTTTCATTATTTTGCAACTGGCTCTTTAAAAAGAGTAAATTGAACTGAAAATATCCGTATTTTGGGCTTATTTCTTGCATTTTTCTTGCGATTTTTGCCAATTTTATTTGCATTTTTGGACAGCCCTTGTGATAAGACTAGGATTTTTTTGTTGGACATTCACTCATTGTCTTTGATCTCATTTAAGGTCTACTCCCTCTCCCGTATTTGTTAGAGGGCAGTACATTTCTTCTCTAAAAACAATATTGCCATATTAGAAGAAGACATCTGTATGAAGGGCTTGACAGTAATTGCCCAAGGAATTTATAACCTCCGCTCTTGTCGGATATTCATTTCAAATGAAAAGTTCTAGTTATGAATAAATCTGCTGTCATTCCGAAAAGTAGGGGGTATTGTGAAAGTAACGGACCACATCCAGTTTTCAGATGTCCTGACTTGTCGAAGCCTGGATTAATGTAAAGATTCAAAAGGTTATTTGTCGATGGCTCACAAACCAAAGATCACCATTACTACTTAATAACGAAATATGCTTTGAAAAAAATAATTTTTCGGGCCAGCTCTCTTAAAAGAAGATCAGCATTCATAAATCGAACAATTCAAAGCTTCCCATTGTTGCAAATTTCGAACCTTTTGAAATTGTTTGGTCTGAAGCTCATCCGTGTATCCAATGAAATCGATTTCCTTAATGTTGAGAGGGATCTAGAGATGTTACAGATGGAACTATTTAACAAATGCGTTATCTATTATGATTACAGATTCAATTAATGTCATTGAAATTCGAGTATTCCATAATTGTTGAACGAATAAGTTCGCCTAAAATCCGATGAGTAACGCTATCTTTTAGATAATTGAGTTTCTTCTTATAGACTGCTAAAAAAATGTTTATTTTGAGAATAGAAATTTCGAAGTTATTTTAGTATTGGATGAACAATTAAAAAAACGATTTATTTACTTATTTTTTTGCTCAAAGATGACAATTTTAGACCCTAGTTAGCTGGCCTAAAAAAGCCTCGTCAATGGCCTTTTTCTAGAGTTCTTTGCATCAGACATTGCTTTCGTACTTCAAGGTTGTTCTCCACTTTGCAGGTGAATTTGTACTGACCAAACCTAATATTACAATGAATCAGACGATCCGTCGTCAATACTCCGTTAACGAGTCTTACCGGAACTCGTGGGATCCTAAGATCCAACATTATATTGATACCAAGAAACACGGAGATGAGCCCATACCACAAAGGCAAGAGGATTTCGAACTCAAGGACTGTAACATCCACTGATCGGAACTCTTTCCCTCGCTTTAGATATATCGGAACGTTCATAGCGGATTTTCACCGAACCTTAATGTACGGAGGAATATTCTTATACCCGAATAATGCAGCCTCGCCCGCAGGAAAGCTCCGTCTTTTGTACGAGTGCAACCCAGCCTCGTTTATCATTGAGCAAGCGGGTGGGCGTGGTACCAATGGAAAAGAGGACATCTTAGATATCCAACCTATCACCATTCACGATCGTACCCAAGTGTTCTTAGGATCAAAGCACGAAATAGTAGACTTGCACAAATGTTTGCATCAATAAAAGTTACTGAGTATATACTCAGATCCTATTCAAACATTCGCTATCTGTCTCTCTTTGTGATAAGATTCTGAAAGAGCACGTGTACAATCAGACTTGAAGCTCAACTCGGTCAAGATGGCCAAGCTCATCTTGATCACACATTTCTTGGTGGTTTTAGGCACGGTTTATTCCATCCCAGGGAATCCCTACATCTTGGAAACTGATGAGTAAATATTGACGTTGTGTTATTGCCTTCACCAATTGCTTCAAGACTCTTTGGGTTCAAGGTTGCCTTTACTTGAGGATGGCTCAGTCAATGGGCGGTTGTTGCCCTCCATTGCCAATGGCCATATTGCTACGAATGTTTGGTCTGATACGATTTACGTCAATGGGTTGTACAATGGAAAGTTGGGTAAGATCTCTTTGCAAGGCAAAGTGTTGAACAAAAGAGAGCACTATTTTTGGTCATCTTCAGGGAACAGTTGTCGCGCTCGGATCCAAAACACAAACTCCATTGACATCAAGGCACCCAAAGAACAAACAACCTATAAATTAGATCTAAAACAAGGCAAGTGAACGAGTTCATTTCATCAACATGAATGAATTGGCCAACCTATACTTGTAATCAAATAGCCATTGCCTCGAAGCGTGTGGTCAGCGAAGAAATGGGTTACGAAGCTCAACTACTTTTCTACGCCCATTCAAATTACAATCGGATTCTTGTTACTGAAGTTCATATTAGTCGGATCAACGGCCGATCTGATGAGGTTCGAATCCCCGTTGAATCCTTGGGTGGAACAGAAAATATCTTGGATTGGGATTGGGAGGAGACCACAAGTATCACCCCTACTAAATTGTGAGAGAAAATCGCTTAAGGTATTCTTTTCCAAGCCTTCGATCTAATCCAAGTATGGTTATTAGCTACAAGACTGGCGTGACCAAAGAAGCCGAGACGGATTCAAGTGATACAAGGCGGGTACACATCATCACCAATTATAACCAGACGCTCCCCAAGGAGTTCATTGTTCCCGAGGGACTACCCATCTTCAATCGGATATACATTATGTCCATTGATACGAGTTATAATCGTGCTTGGGATGACTTTGAGAGCGCGTACAATTTGATCAGTGATCCTGAAGGTGGCGCCATCAGATTTGGTCATACCGCCAATTGGGCGGCTGTTTGGGAAAATGGCGATATCGTATTGGAAGGTAAGAAATCACGAGGTTATGTCAATAGAAGAGGTAGTAGAGAGGTATATATTTGAGATCTTCTCAGCTATGGAATAGGTGGACTCTAGCTAAAGTAGCTACTATGAGCTCAACAAAATCTTTGTTTTGCCAATCATTGTTAATCATTAATCACAGATTAGAGAAAAATTGATGAGACAATGTTAATTTCCATATCAAGAATTGGACATTCAGTAACAATTACTGATATCCAATATTTTTCTAAATTTGCCTAGAAAATTATTGACAGCTTCGTGAATCCAACCCCAAATATTCCGTCTAATATTTACGGCTCTTTTTAGGTCCGAATGTGAACCGGCGCTTGCATGAGACCATCAAAAGCTCTTTATATTACTTATATAGCAATCTCCCTTCGGACAGAGCTCTAACCCAAATACCAGACAGGTTTGTGGGACTCTCTCCTGGTGGATTAGCCAATGGGGCCAATGGTAAAGACTATTACGGGCATGTCTTCTGGGACATGGTAAGATGACTTTGCATAAGACCAACAAAGTTATAGCATAATTCAGTTTGGTTATCAATTCATGAACAGGAAACTTGGATGTACCCACCAATTCTAATGTTCAGGCCTGACTTGGCCAAGGAAATGCTCAAATACCGGATGCAGGGCATATCGGAAGCTCAACAGAGAGCGGCTCAAGATGGATATGAAGGAGCCCGATTCCCGTGGGAGAGTGCCTTCACTGGAGCAGAAGTTACACCCGATATATGCCCACTTTGTCGAGAAAATCAACAACACATCACTGGTGACATCGCCTTAGCGCCCGACAATTGATCTCCATGACTCTAGACATTGATTGGTTGACTGAAACTCCTTATGGAGTGAATATCACCGAAAATGGAGCTCAATTCATTCTGGAGATGGCCAAGTTCTGGGCTTCAAGGCCGACTTACAACGAAACCAAAGGACAATATGAGATCAATGGTAATGGACGTAAAATTCGACTTTTAATTCAAGACAGAAATGAAAGAAAGATGGAGCATTTTATTTTGACAGAGGTGATGCCGCCGGATGAGCACCAAGAGCACGCGCATAATTCAATCTATACTAATTTGATTGCTAATTATGCGGTGAATACAGCCAGATGGACTGAATGCCTCATTAGTGGTTCAGCTATGGCTTCACAATCCGTACCTGATGTATGGTTGGAGCGAATGAAAAATCTCGTGTTTCTGTTCAACAAAGACAAGCGGTACCATGAAGAATATGAAGGGTTTGACATGGAATATGAAAGTGGGACGTTGGATCCCAGAGGAATTAAGCAAGCCGATGTGGTCCTTCTTGGGTTCCCGTTAAACTGGGACATGCCTGAAGACGTCCGACGCAATGATTTGGAACTATACGAACCCATTACCAATCCTGATGGCCAGCCATGACATGGGGAATTTTTCCACTAGGTAAGGTGATAAAGTTGTCATTGGACGCGAGGAACCACGTTTAGAGGTGATTTTATTTTCTAGTTGGCTTGAACTTGGAAATGAAACTAAAGCTCAAAATCTTTTTTACGCGGAGCTATGATCCATATGTACGGAACCTTTCAAGGTAAGCAAATTTCTCGTTTTCTATGTAGCATGACTCGTCTGCCTTCTTTTTATCTGCCATTTGTTTTAGTTCGAATTTGTTCCAATTAGGAAAACTCGGAATGCAGTATCATAGTCATATTAGAAGTTGACACTGGGAGATTTTGAGAATGTAATGGAAAAGGGCACACGAGTGCGCTTCGTTTGTACGAGTACATCAGTAGGGTTAGGGTAAGAGCCTTTTATAACCAGAAAAAAATAATGCTATTTTCTTTTTTCTCAATTTTGCCGTTTTGTTGAATTTATTGGGTCAATTTTGAAAAATGAATGACTTTTTTATTTGAAAGAAAGGCCAGATTTTTCAACACCAAGAAGAACTGACCCCTAAATCCTGGTTGGGGCAAAGCTCATAAATGCTTTTGCAAACGTACAGTATCAGATATCTTTCGTACCTTCTCTGAACACTGTACCTACAGTCCCAACTTTTCTAACCTCTCATTCCTGTGATGTTCCAAGTGAAGCATCTTTGGACTTGTTCGACCTTTTGCAACCTGCTGAACTCATTGGAGCCCAAATGGGCGAGGCATATTCAAGATGTGGCTGAACAATCGACTTGTACAGAGTTAGCATCGTGAAAAGCCATGTATCAGAAGTGTCAAGTTGAAGTTTGTGATTGCTGAAAAAAAATAAGGCAACAAGCTTAGTTGCCTTCAAGTCCCTAAATGAACAAAAATGCGTGTGACGTACTATTTTGATATCTTTCCGATAGTATTTTCCAAATATTTACATCTCCACAGCACTCTCGCTCTGCCTTCTATGTGATGATGGGTGTCCCAATTAAGGGATATTCCCACAATATTTCAGACCGCGTTTTCAAGGCTATATTTGTTCGATTTTAGCGTACTTGTTTCAATTCCAGATTTGGACTGAGGTGCAATCAGGCGTTGGGGCCGTCAATTTCATCACGGGGGCCGGTGGATTTTACAAGCATTGATGTTTGGTTATGGTGGTATGCGGATCAAACCCTATAGTTTCGAGTTCTCATCGACTTTTATGCCGCAAGACGTCGAAACGCTCAAATTTGTTGGTCTGGTTTACCTTGGTACCACATTTGACCTAACATTGGAGAATGACAATGTGGATATTCAAATCAACAAAGCTGGCCAGTATCTCTCTCTGAAAGAAAGATGGAGCATTTTTATTTTGACAGAGGTGATGCCGCCGGATGAGCACCAAGAGCACGCGCATAATTCAATCTATACTAATTTGATTGCTAATTATGCGGTGAATACAGCCAGATGGACTGAATGCCTCATTAGTGGTTCAGCTATGGCTTCACAATCCGTACCTGATGTATGGTTGGAGCGAATGAAAAATCTCGTGTTTCTGTTCAACAAAGACAAGCGGTACCATGAAGAATATGAAGGGTTTGACATGGAATATGAAAGTGGGACGTTGGATCCCAGAGGAATTAAGCAAGCCGATGTGGTCCTTCTTGGGTTCCCGTTAAACTGGGACATGCCTGAAGACGTCCGACGCAATGATTTGGAACTATACGAACCCATTACCAATCCTGATGGCCCAGCCATGACATGGGGAATTTTTGCCACTAGGTAAGGTGATAAAGTTGTCATTGGACACGAGGAACCACGTTTAGAGGTGATTTATT